>NC_088229.1:22493015-22685515 GCF_036934945.1 Oncorhynchus masou masou
ACAGATAATATTAACATACTGCCCCATCCCTGCTTTACCCCTGCCATATAGACAGATAATATTAACATACTGCCCCATCCCTGCTTTATCCCTGTCTGAGACAGATAATATAAACAAACTGCCCCATCCCTGCTTTATCCCTGCCATATAGACAGATAATATTAACATACTGCCCCATCCATGCTTTATCCCTGTCTGAGACAGATAATATAAACATACTGTCCCATCCCTGCTTTATCCCTGCCATATAGACAGATAATATTAACATACTGCCCCATCCCTGCTTTATCCCTGTCTGAGACAGATAATATAAACAAACTGCCCCATCCCTGCTTTATCCCTGCCATATAGACAGATAATATTAACATACTGCCCCATCCATGCTTTATCCCTGTCCGAGACAGATAATATAAACATACTGCCCCATCCCTGCTTTATCCCTGCCATATAGACAGATAATATTAACATACTGCCCCATCCCTGCTTTATCCCTGTCTGAGACAGATAATATAAACAAACTGCCCCATCCCTGCTTTATCCCTGCCATATAGACAGATAATATTAACATACTGCCCCATCCCTGCTTTATCCCTGTCTGAGACAGATAATATAAACATACTGCCCCATCCCTGCTTTATCCCTGTCTGAGACAGATAATATTAACATACTGCCCCATCCCTGCTTTATCCCTGCCATATAGACAGATAATACTAACAAACTGCCCCATCCCTGCTTTATCCCTGCCATATAGACAGATAATATAAACATACTGCCCCATCCCTGCTTTATCCCTGCCATATAGACAGATAATATTAACATACTGCCCCATCCCTGCTTTATCCCTGTCTGAGACAGATAATATTAACATACTGCCCCATCCCTGCTTTATCCCTGCCATATAGACAGATAATATTAACATACTGCCCCATCCCTGCTTTATCCCTGCCATATAGACAGATAATATTAACATACTGCCCCATCCCTGCTTTATCCCTGTCTGAGACAGATAATATAAACATACTGCCCCATCCCTGCTTTATCCCTGTCTGAGACAGATAATATTAACATACTGCCCCATCCCTGCTTTATCCCTGCCATATAGACAGATAATATTAACATACTGCCCCATCCCTGCTTTATCCCTGTCTGAGACAGATAATATTAACATACTGCCCCATCCCTGCTTTATCCCTGCCATATAGACAGATAATATTAACATACTGCCCCATCCCTGCTTTATCCCTGCCATATAGACAGATAATATTAACATACTGCCCCATCCCTGCTTTATCCCTGCCATATAGACAGATAATATTAACATACTGCCCCATCCCTGCTTTATCCCTGCCATATAGACAGATAATATTAACATACTGCCCCATCCCTGCTTTATCCCTGCCATATAGACAGATAATATTAACATACTGCCCCATCCCTGCTTTATCCCTGCCATATAGACAGATAATATTAACATACTGCCCCATCCCTGCTTTATCCCTGTCTGAGACAGATAATATAAACATACTGCCCCATCCCTGCTTTATCCCTGCCATATAGACAGATAATATTAACATACTGCCCCATCCCTGCTTTATCCCTGCCATATAGACAGATAATATTAACATACTGCCCCATCCCTGCTTTATCCCTGCCATATAGACAGATAATATTAACATACTGCCCCATCCCTGCTTTATCCCTGCCATATAGACAGATAATATTAACATACTGCCCCATCCCTGCTTTATCCCTGCCATATAGACAGATAATATTAACATACTGCCCCATCCCTGCTTTATCCCTGCCATATAGACAGATAATATTAACATACTGCCCCATCCCTGCTTTATCCCTGTCTGAGACAGATAATATAAACATACTGCCCCATCCCTGCTTTATCCCTGCCATATAGACAGATACTATTAACATACTGCCCCATCCCTGCTTTATCCCTGCCATATAGACAGATAATATTAACATACTGCCCCATCCCTGCTTTATCCCTGCCATATAGACAGATAATATTAACATACTGCCCCATCCCTGCTTTATCCCTGCCATATAGACAGATAATATTAACATACTGCCCCATCCCTGCTTTATCCCTGCCATATAGACAGATAATATTAACATACTGCCCCATCCCTGCTTTATCCCTGTCTGAGACAGATAATATAAACATACTGCCCCATCCCTGCTTTATCCCTGTCTGAGACAGATAATATAAACATACTGCCCCATCCCTGCTTTATCCCTGCCCCATCCCTGCTTTATAGACAGATAATATTAACATACTGCCCCATCCCTGCTTTATCCCTGTCATATAGACAGATAATATTAACATACTGCCCCATCCCTGCTTTATCCCTGCCATATAGACAGATAATATAAACATACTGCCCCATCCCTGCTTTATCCCTGCCATATAGACAGATAATATAAACATACTGCCCCATCCCTGCTTTATCCCTGCCATATAGACAGATAATATAAACATACTGCCCCATCCCTGCTTTATCCCTGCCATATAGACAGATAATATAAACATACTGCCCCATCCCTGCTTTATCCCTGTCTGAGACAGATAATATTAACATACTGCCCCATCCCTGCTTTATCCCTGCCATATAGACAGATAATATAAACATACTGCCCCATCCCTGCTTTATCCCTGCCATATAGACAGATAATATTAACATACTGCCCCATCCCTGCTTTATCCCTGCCATATAGACAGATAATATTAACATACTGCCCCATCCCTGCTTTATCCCTGCCATATAGACAGATAATATTAACATACTGCCCCATCCCTGCTTTATCCCTGTCTGAGACAGATAATATAAACATACTGCCCCATCCCTGCTTTATCCCTGCCATATAGACAGATAATATTAACATACTGCCCCATCCCTGCTTTATCCCTGCCATATAGACAGATAATATTAACATACTGCCCCATCCCTGCTTTATCCCTGCCATATAGACAGATAATATTAACATACTGCCCCATCCCTGCAGATAATTTATCCCTGCCATATAGACAGATAATATTAACATACTGCCCCATCCCTGCTTTATCCCTGCCATATAGACAGATAATATTAACATACTGCCCCATCCCTGCTTTATCCCTGCCATATAGACAGATAATATTAACATACTGCCCCATCCCTGCTTTATCCCTGCCATATAGACAGATAATATAAACATACTGCCCCATCCCTGCTTTATCCCTGCCATATAGACAGATAATATTAACATACTGCCCCATCCCTGCTTTATCCCTGCCATATAGACAGATAATATTAACATACTGCCCCATCCCTGCTTTATCCCTGTCTGAGACAGATAATATTAACATACTGCCCCATCCCTGCTTTATCCCTGCCATATAGACAGATAATATAAACATACTGCCCCATCCCTGCTTTATCCCTGCCATATAGACAGATAATATAAACATACTGCCCCATCCCTGCTTTATCCCTGCCATATAGACAGATAATATAAACATACTGCCCCATCCCTGCTTTATCCCTGTCTGAGACAGATAATATAAACATACTGCCCCATCCCTGCTTTATCCCTGCCATATAGACAGATAATATAAACATACTGCCCCATCCCTGCTTTATCCCTGCCATATAGACAGATAATATTAACATACTGCCCCATCCCTGCTTTATCCCTGCCATATAGACAGATAATATAAACATACTGCCCCATCCCTGCTTTATCCCTGCCATATAGACAGATAATATTAACATACTGCCCCATCCCTGCTTTACCCCTGTCTGAGACAGATAATATAAACATACTGCCCCATCCCTGCTTTATCCCTGTCTGAGACAGATAATATAAACATACTGCCCCAACCCTGCTTTATCCCTGCCATATAGACAGATAATATTAACATACTGCCCCATCCCTGCTTTATCCCTGTCTGAGACAGATAATATAAACATACTGCCCCATCCCTGCTTTATCCCTGCCATATAGACAGATAATATTAACATACTGCCCCATCCCTGCTTTACCCCTGCCATATAGACAGATAATATAAACATACTGCCCCATCCCTGCTTTATCCCTGCCATACAGACAGATAATATTAACATACTGCCCCATCCCTGCTTTATCCCTGTCTGAGACAGATAATATAAACATACTGCCCCATCCCTGCTTTATCCCTGCCATACAGACAGATAATATTAACATACTGCCCCATCCCTGCTTTACCCCTGTCTGAGACAGATACTATAAACATACTGCCCCATCCCTGCTTTATCCCTGTCTGAGACAGATACTATAGACATACTGCCCCATCCCTGCTTTATCCCTGTCTGAGACAGATAATATTAACATACTGCCCCATCCCTGCTTTATCCCTGCCATATAGACAGATAATATAAACATACTGCCCCATCCCTGCTTTATCCCTGTCTGAGACAGATAATATAAACATACTGCCCCATCCCTGCTTTATCCCTGTCTGAGACAGATAATATTAACATACTGCCCCATCCCTGCTTTATCCCTGCCATATAGACAGATAATATTAACATACTGCCCCATCCCTGCTTTATCCCTTTATCCAGATAATATAAACATACTGCTGCTGCTTTATCTGAGACAGATAATATAAACATACTGCCCCATCCCTGCTTTATCCCTGTCTGAGACAGATAATATTAACATACTGCCCCATTCCCTGCTTTATCCCTGTCTGAGACAGATAAATTTAAAATACTGCCCCATCCCTGCTTTTTCCCTGTCTGAGACAGATAATATAAACATACTGCCCCATCCCTGCTTTATCCCTGTCTGAGACAGATAATATAAACATACTGCCCCATCCCTGCTTTATCCCTGCCATATAGACAGATAATATAAACATACTGCCCCATCCCTGCTTTACCCCTGTCTGAGACAGATAATATTACCATACTGCCCCATCCCTGCTTTATCCCTGCCATATAGACAGATAATATTACCATACTGCCCCATCCCTGCTTTATCCCTGCCATATAGACAGATAATATTAACATACTGCCCCATCCCTGCTTTATCCCTGTCTGAGACAGATAATATTAACATACTGCCCCATCCCTGCTTTATCCCTGTATGCTTTATCCCTGTATATCCCACACAAGTGGCTCAGGTAGTGCAGCTCATCCAGGATGGCACATCAATGCGAGCTGTGGCAAGAAGGTTTGCTGTGTCTGTCAGCGTAGTGTCCAGAGCATGGAGGCGCTACCAGAAGACAGGCCAGTACATCCGGAGACGTGGAAGAGGCCGTAGGAGGGCAACAACCCAGCAACAGGGCCGCTACCTCCGCCTTTGTGCAAGGAGGAGCAGGAGGAGCACTGCCAGAGCCCTGCAAAATGAACCCCAGCAGGCCACAAATGTGCATGTGTCTGCTCAAACGGTCAGAAACAGACTCCATGAGGGTGGTATGAGGGCCCGACATCCACAGGTGTGGGTTGTGCTTACAGCTCAACACTGTGCAGGACGTTTGGCATTTGCCAGAGAACACCAAGACTGTCAAATTTGCCACTGGCGCCCTGTGCTCTTCACAGATGAAAGCAGGTTCACACTGAGCACATGTGACAGACGTGACAGAGTCTGGAGACGCCATGGAGAACGTTCTGCTGCCTGCAACATCCTCCAGCATGACCGGTTTGGCGGTGGTTCAGTCATGGTGTGGGGTGGCATTTCTTTGGGGGCCCTCCATGTGCTAACCAGAGGTAGCCTGACTGCCATTAGGTACCGAGATGAGATCCTCAGACCCCTTGTAAGATCATATGCTGGTGCGGTTGGCCCTGGGTTCCTCCTAATGCAAGACAATGCTAGACCTCATGTGGCTGGAGTATGTCAGCAGTTCCTGCAAGAGGAAGGCATGCTATGGACTGGCCTGCCCGTTCCCCAGACCTGAATCCAATTGAGCACATCTGGGACATCATGTCTCGCTCCATTTACCAACGCCACGTTGCACCACAGACTGTCCAAGCGGATGCTTTAGTCCAGGTCTGGGAGGAGATCCCTCAGGAGACCATCCACTACCTCATTAGGAGCATGCCCAGGCGTTTTAGGGAGGTCATACAGGCACGTGGAGGTCACACACACTACTGAGCCTCATTTTGACTTGTTTTAAGGACATTACATCAAAGTTGGATCAGCCTGTAGTGTGGTTTACCACTTTAATTTTGAGTGTGACTCCAAATCCAGACCTCCATGGGTTGATAAATTTGATTTCCATTGATAATTTGATTTTTGTGTGATTTTGTTGTCAGCACATTCAACTATGTAAAGAAAAAAGTATTTAATAAGAATATTTCATTCATTCAGATCGAGGATGTGTTATTTTAGTGTTCCCTTTACTTTTTGAGCAGTGTATATATATATATATATGTGTGTGTGTGTGTGTTGTTAATGTGCACGCATCAGCCTCATCCACTCATGCTCCTAAGGCTGATGAGTCTTTGGCTTTTATACCCCGAGGACTATAATGCAAGAGTTACTCAGTGTGTAGTCATGTGCACTCGCGTGTACGTACGTGAACACTAGTGTGCGCATGCGCTTGTGTTGTCCGGGTGCGTTCATGCATGATGCATATATGTATAGGTCTAGGACATCCCAGAGTGTGTATGTGCAGAGTGTGTGTGTGCATGTGCAGAGTGTGTATAGTGTGTATGTTTGTGTATAGTGTGTATGTGTAAAGTGTACGTGTGCAGAGTGTGTGTGTGCATGTGCAGTGTGTGTGTGTGCATGTGCAGAGTGTGTATAGTGTGTATGTTTGTGTATAGTGTGTATGTTTGTGTAGAGTGTGCGTGTGCAGAGTGTGCGTGTGCAGAGTGTGCGTATGCAGAGTGTGTATGTGCAGAGTGTGTTTGTGCTGAGTTCAGCAGGCTGGGTTGGTTGAGTTGTGTTTCTCACCAGCTTCAGGTTTCCTTAGGGTTAGGGTTTATTAAACTAGGCAAGTCAATTAAGAACAAATTCTTATTTACAAACCCGGATGACATTGGGCTCGTTGTGCGCCGCCCTATGGGACTCCCAATCACAGCCAGTTGGATACAGCCTGGATTCGAACCAGGGACTGTAGTGATGCCTCTTGCACTGAAATGCAGTGACTTAGACCGCTGCGTCACTCGGGAGCAGCATTGACTAGTGATGAGTGTGTTTTACACTGCTACCCTGAGACTAAAGCCTCTCACCCCTCTGAAGATAACCCTCCCTCCAGCACCTTCTATCCAGCTCTGTACAGGATGAGAAGAGTCCCATCCCACACCTGCTCTCCCGGTCACACACACACACACACACACACACACACACACACACACACACACACACACACACATACACATACACATACACATACACATACACATACACATACACACAGACACACACACATACACACACACACACATACACATACACATACACATACACACAGACACACACTCCATCCTCCCCCCTGCCACAGGCATCATCTGGGATTTCAATGGCCCTCATTAGTACCATGCAGCATTGGATAGAATGCATCTCTCTCAGGGTATCTGGTCATAAATGACACTTAGTGAAACACACATCACATACCACACCCCAACAACACATCTCTCATGGCCAGGGGGACTGAATATGAAACAGAGTCATCATTTGTTTTAGAATAAATGTGGCAAAAACAAATGGAGACATTAAATGTATTTCTATAGCTTACAAAATGTATTTTAGTGGCGGAGTGCCAAGATGGAGGCACAGTGACTTCAACACAGCACTCCTATCAGTCATCTAGTGTATATATAAATTATTGGTTTCATTGTGGATCTACAGTTATTCAACTTTTTGAATGTGTGTATTTCAGTGCCAACGCGGTGAGCAGTCGGGATGGCCTGGACACAGAGACAGGCACAGAGTCCCTCCTGAGCCACCGTAGGGAGAGAGAGAGAGAACGTGCCCGGAGGAGAGCACGAGAGACTGAAAGTGAGTAACAATACACACAATTAGGATAACTACCTAAGTACAGTATGTGTGGTACTGTAACACCAATAACACATCATCACAATATCATTACACATCATTTTAGCAATATCCCCTCACAGTGCTGACATTGTTCAGTAACACCCCGAAAGGGTGGACTGTAAATAATGTCAAAACCAAATCAGAGGGTTCACGGGGTTCAGATCTGCTGGTGACAGGTAAGTGGAACAGTTTGACCAAGATTGCTTTCGGCGCTTTCTCTCTTTCCCAAGAGACCGATCTTGTTTTTTCTTGAGTGCAGTTCAGTTTCATGGTCAGAGGCTATTTTCCACCTGATGGTTTAACTTCAGGATCTGTGGGAGGAGTACTTTTCTTCCTATTATGACCATGTATAGCAGCTGGATAGGTGGTGGATGGAAGGCCCCCCCAAAAAAATAAAAAATAAAACTATAGCAGATGTATAGTTGCCTCTCGGTTATTGTGGAGATCTGAAACCACCTTTGTATTTTTTTTGCTATTGGGAAACTATTCAAATAAACTCTTATTTGTTGTTGCATATTTTATCCTTACTGCATGTACACATACAGTATCATGAATAATGGACATGGGAAAATGTCAGGAAACTCATACCAGTCTTGGTTAAGAAGAAATACTTCTGTCTTTATTTGTTGTTACTGTCATGGACACATTTTGGCACTGAGCTCAGCAAAGAGTTCTAAAAAGTTCACTTGGAGAGGAGGAGGGCTTCCTCTGTCCTCCTTCAGGGACCTTCCTCTATCCTCCTTCAATGACCTTCCTCTGTCCTCCTTCAGGGACCTTCCTCTGTCCTCCTTCAGGGACCTTCCTCTATCCTCCTTCAATGACCTTCCTCTGTCCTCCTTCAGGGACCTTCCTCTGTCCTCCTTCAGGGACCTTCCTCTGTCCTCCTTCAGGGACCTTCCTCTGTCCTCCTTCAGGGACCTTCCTCTGTCCTCCTTCAGGGACCTTCCTCTATCCTCCTTCAGGGACCTTCCTCTATCCTCCTTCAATGACCTTCCTCTGTCCTCCTTCAGGGACCTTCCTCTGTCCTCCTTCAGGGACCTTCCTCTGTCCTCCTTCAGGGACCTTCCTCTGTCCTCCTTCAGGGACCTTCCTCTATCCTCCTTCAGGGACCTTCCACTAACCTCCTTCAGGGACCTTCCTCTATCCACCTTCAGGGACCTTCCTCTGTCCTCCTTCAGGGACCTTCCTCTGTCCTCCTTCAGGGACCTTCCTCTGTCCTCCTTCAGTGACCTTCCTCTGTCCTCCCTCTGGGACCTTCCTCTATCCTCCTTCAGGGACCTTCCACTAACCTCCTTCAGGGACCTTCCTCTATCCACATTCAGGGACCTTCCTCTGTCCTCCTTCAGGGACCTTCCTCTATCCTCCTTCAGTGACCTTCCTCTGTCCTCCCTCTGGGACCTTCCTCTGTCCTCCTTCAGGGACCTTCCTCTGTCCTCCTTCAGGGACCTTCCTCTATCCTCCTTCAGGGACCTTCCTCTATCCACCTTCAGGGACCTTCCTCTGTCCTCCCTCTGGGACCTTCCTCTGTCCTCCTTCAGGGACCTTCCTCTGTCCTCCCTCTGGGACCTTCCTCTGTCCTCCTTCAGGGACCTTCCTCTGTCCTCCTTCAGGGACCTTCCTCTGTCCTCCTTCAGGGACCTTCCTCCATCCTCCTTCAGTGACTTTCCTCTGTCCTCCCTCTGGGACCTTCCTCTGTCCTCCTTCAGGGACTTTCCTCTGTCCTCCTTCAGGGACCTTCCTCTATCCTCCTTTAGGGACCTTCCTCTATGCTCTTTCAGGGACCTTCCTCTGTTCTCCTTCAGGGGCCTTCCTCTGTCCTCCTTCAGGGACCTTCCTCTTGTCCCACCATTCTGTTGTCTAGAGAGTAAATAAGCACATTACATGTCACCTCTCTTTCTACACTCAGAATGAATGTGTGCGGTGTAGTTCTTTGAGAAATATAATATTTTAAGATGGCACTTTGGACAATATCATTATTAGCAATTCTGATTCTTCCAATAATAATAGTCACTCCTACTCATTTCCACTGTTACTCCTGTTTATACACTTCTCCTGGAACCGGTTCAACAGTGTGATGATGTTGGTGTCTATATTTACCATTCAACAACTACTGTAATGTGTCAGCCTACAGTCCCTGCTGTCTGTTCCTCTGTTTCTCCTCCATCCATGCCCACAGCAGATAGAGCCAGAGACAGTCCTTTATCTCTTTATCTCATCACTCCATCTCTTCCTCCCCTGTTCTGCTGTTCACAGCAAGCCTGGCTGTGTGGATCCTGCAGCTCCAGGCTCATTAACCAAACACTCATTCATTTCTGTGGCTTAATTAGGATGAGCAAGATAAAGCATCAGGCTGGTTGGTACTGTAGAGAGGAGAGAGCTGTAAAGTCTATGTGTAATACAGAGCATGTGTGTACATGTGTGTACCTGCTGTCCTACTGGGAAACAAACTACAGAGCTGGAATCATGTAACCTATCTCTTCTCCTCTCACTACAACCTTTGTCTTTCTAGTCACACTGTTAAGTTCTGATTTGAGAAAGTGAAAATAGGACTGTGTGTCATGTCCCTGTGGCCCTCTCTAGAATTAGCAGCCAGTAGCAGCCCCTCTGTTGAAGGAGTAATAATCTCTCTCTCTCTCTCTCTCTCTCTCTCTCTCTCTCTCTCTCTCTCTCTCTCTCTCTCTCTCTCTCTCTCTCTCTCTCTCTCCCTCTCCCTCCCTCCCTCCCTCCCTCTTCCACCCCTCCTTCCATCTGGTTTGCCGGCCTGCTAGTTGGTTAGTGCTAATTAAATGAGAGTGTCAGGGAACAGGGCATGTCCCTCATGGTGAACACACTGCATCATGGCTCATAAAACTCTGCCCTACACTGCTCAATATAATCAAATTCAGGCATTATTTGTTTCGAGCGCTACAATGCCAATTGTGGTCATTCAATCTGTGTCCTTGACTTAAAGGCCCATGCCCATCCAGCGACATGTAAAGTTATCCTGCCTGGCACTGCAGCAGTAGTATAGCAGGAATTCCCCTCTTTCTTTAAGTGCCACTGTGTCTGTGTGAATGCAGCCTGCTTTACAATGAAGTGAGCAGGGTGAATCAGTGTTTTAACAGAGGTAAACATATCTCTCGTTCTCTCGTTTCTGGCTGTAGGTATGTGAGAATGAATGGATGAATAATGCAGTGTTTGACAGGGTGAGGAGAGTGGACAGCTGGTGACTGAGCCCACAGGACACTGTGGAGGTATGGGAGAGGATCTGTTTCAGGGCCACAAGCCTTTTAGCTGTGCTACCTGCACTGGGAGATGAGGGGGGTAGGTGAACTGAGACCCCTGTCTGTCTGTCTGTCTGTCTGGCTTTATCACGCTGTGGCTTTGGCAGGACTGTTATGACACCTACAATAGGTGTATTGACTCCAGAGTGGTTTTACGAATCACTGTATAATAGCCTAATCAAAATGTAGGCAGCAATAATCCAGAATATTTATATTCAGTTAAAATGTATAGGTCAAATGAGCATTCCTAAATGTTTAAGATGCTTGGAACCTAGTGTTTAGCAACATTTTTTCATTTAAACATTTGCTATTTTGTGAAGTGTATTGTGATGAAGGGAGAGCATGAGCTTCGTGCTTCTGAGAGGCTTTGGCACTGTTAATCACCTGATGGCACCATCACCTGATGGCACCATCACCTGATGGCACCATCACCTGATGGCACCAACACCTGTGGCGGTTAGAGATATGCTCGTGCATCATATAAAATCCCATCAAATGCAGGGCAATCTCTCCGCGCTTTGGAATGCAGTTCTCTGATAGGTCAGAGAGAGATTATCAGACATCCAGTCGTGTGCCATGGGATGGGAGTGCGGGGTAGTGTTTTCGCGCTACCAATTCGTTCAGTTTCTCAGTGCGTCGCACGAGACCACTGGCTCTCTGATCTGACTCTCCCGCGGTTGAGGTAAGATAATACAATTTGCTCATGGAATTGCTGTATAGTGTAGTTTGTAGTCCACTGGCTGTTAAATGGTAGATACGTGTGATGGAAGTAAATGATTTAGGTCCTTTATTTTAGGTTAATGCAGGTTCTTGTCTAACCTTTGCAGCAGTAAATTCAAAGGCAATCTGTAGCCTACCGACTATTATGTGATCAATCATTTTCAATACTAGTAAAGAAATCCATTCTAGATATGGCTGAACGAGGAAGTAACTAATATTATCATCATCCAACCACTGGCATTTTTAATTATAGATATCTTTTGTGCTTATGCAAATATTTATTTTCCGATTGTGTAAACTACATTCTATTGAAGAGTTTGACTGTTTTGTGAATGGAGTAGCCTTAGTGAATGTTTTTGAGACAGTCTAATAGATAGCGATCATAATGGTTTATTATATCCTACATAATCACCCACCTTATCATACCGTAATACCTTCATTTTAGCAGATAACGTATGACATTCCAATCCCTCTTTATGGCTCTAAAATCATGACATGAAAAAATCCTGATCCAATCTGAGTAATGGAGGATAGAAGGCAGCTTTGGCACTGAAGGCTTATAGTTCACAGCACAGTGTCCCAAAATAGAATAGGTTTGATTTATTGTTTTTGTATTGTTTGGTCAATGAGTATAGTAGTAGATGACATGTCAATGAATCGGGTGTATGCCAACCACACTGCCCATGACTGTAAGAGTCACTTCAGTGTTAATCTGCTAAATTGTAATTATTCGCCTACCGCCTCATGCCTTTTGCACACAATGTATATAGACTCTTTTTTTTCTACTGTGTTATTGACTTGTTTATTGTTTACTACATGTGTACCTTTGTGTTGTTGTCTGTTCACACTGCTTTGCTTTATCTTGGCCAGGTCGCAGTTGTAAATGAGAACTTGTTCTCAACTAGCCTACCTGGTTAAATAAAGGTGAAATAAATCAAATAAAAAAGAGTCAGACATTTGTAGAATTTAATAAGTCAAGATGCCTCGCTGTGAGACACCTGCCATTGACTGTGATGAGCAAAAAGGAGAAAATATTATGTTGAGTGATTGTGTTATCTCTCTTCGTTTCACAGTATCTTTCCCCAAATTCACTATATTTTTTGGTCTTTTTCCACTGCCTTCATTGTAGATAAGGATTGGAGTCTGCCTGCCAGCAGCCTGTCATTGGGCAGAGAACCTGGTCCTTCTCACAGGGGTTGAGAGACAGACAGGAGCTGGGAGAGAGGGGACAGAGCACTGCACAGACACCAGACAGTCTCAGTTTTGCACCTGAGACATACAGCTCTGCTGTTTATTTGTGTGTGTATGTGGTGTGTGTATGTGGTGTGTGTATGTGGTGCGTGTGAGTGTATGTGTGTGTGTGTGTGTATGTGTGTGCGTGCACACACTTTGGGCTGAGTCAGTAATGGGCACCACCACATTATTGGAATGTTTTGGTCGCTCGCAGAGAACGCAGGGTCAGCCACGCCCTCGCCGTTTTGCCAGAGCCTTCCAGCCAATCCGCTGTCACCCTGCTGAGACAGGACCCCTCCCCTGCCACTGTATGTATTGGGGGTAGATGTGGGAGAGAGGTGTTGGGAATTGGGGACACTGATGTTATTGTTTTGGTAGATCAGAGGTAGCTCTTATTTTACACTGCCAACTGATAATACATTAACTAAAGTCTATGGTATCATATTTGATGATACACTGCATAAAGATGTTATTCACAAGTCCACTGAAATCTTTGTTTACCATACCATCACATACAGTAAGGTACGATGCCATGTTTACCATACCATCACATAGAGTAAGGTACGATGCCATGTTTACCATACCATCACATACAGTAAGGTACGATGCCATGTTTACCATAACATCACATACAGTAAGGTACGATGCCATGTTTACCATACCATCACATACAGTAAGGTACGATGCCATGTTTACCATACCATCACATACAGTAAGGTACGATGCCATGTTTACCATACCATCACATACAGTAAGGTACGATGCCATGTTTACCATACCATCACATAGAGTAAGGTACGATGCCATGTTTACCATACCATCACATACAGTAAGGTACGATGCCATGTTTACCATAACATCACATACAGTAAGGTACGATGCCATGTTTACCATACCATCACATACAGTAAGGTACGATGCCATGTTTACCATACCATCACATACAGTAAGGTACGATGCCATGTTTACCATACCATCACATACAGTAAGGTACGATGCCATGTTTACCATACCATCACATAGAGTAAGGTACGATGCCATGTTTACCATAACATCACATACAGTAAGGTACGATGCCATGTTTACCATACCATCACATACAGTAAGGTACGATGCCATGTTTACCATACCATCACATACAGTAAGGTACGATGCCATGTTTACCATACCATCACATACAGTAAGGTACGATGCCATGTTTACCATACCATCACATACAGTAAGGTACGATGCCATGTTTACCATACCATCACATACAGTAAGGTACGATGCCATGTTTACCATACCATCACATACAGTAAGGTACGATGCCATGTTTGCCACTGGGCTTCCTTCTGTAATAGTGAATCACTAGTAAATGCTTCCTTGGCCCAGTTGGTCTCTGATATCAGCTCATTCAGCTCTGAGTTGTCTTTCACTGTGTCATGATGTAAAGTATGCCCTTCAGCTGACTCTTTTATCCAAAGCGTCTAACAGTCTTGCAAGCATACATTTTTTACGGATTGGTGGTCCTGGGATTAGAACCCACTATCATGGTGTTGCAAGAGCCATGCTCTTCTAACTGAGCTCCAGAAGACCACCGTGGAGTGACACATGCGTCAAAGATGTTCATGTGGCCTTCTATCCAAGTGTTAACATGAGTTCTGTTGATATCTGACTGTTGATATCGGACCTGTTGTTGTTTTGTCCCTCGTATCAACAGTCCCTCGAATCAACGGCCACTCTAAGTCGGAGCGCACAGCAAGGGACTCCGCCATGGGCTATGACAGTGCCTCAGTAATGAGCAGTGAGCTAGAGTCCAGCTCCTTCGTCGACAGTGAGGAAGATGAGGACGCTAGCAGGTAGATGCTCCCTCTTTATCTCGCTCTCTGTATGTCATCTTCCTCTCTTTTCATCGGTGGTTCTTTACTAAATAAAATCACCATATCCCCTCTGACCTCTTCCCCTTTCCTGCTCCAGGGGTGCTGCCCTGCGGCTGACCCTGTGCTGCTCACAACCTGCAGTGTATGTTGTGTGGTGGGGCTGGGTACTGTTATGTACAGAGAAAGATAGTTGCACACTCTATATATGCTCTCAGATATTGAATGTTTATTAAACACCCGTGTTTTAGCACACAGTGTCTTCTTAAGGGTTTCCCTTGTTTCTGTATCAGGGACCAATGTATATTGTATTGAGATGAATTGTGTCTCAGACTCAGCAGCTCCACAGAACAGAGCTCGTCCTCTCAGCTGATGCGCAGACATAAACGCCGCAGACGGAGACACAAAGTGGCCAAAATAGACAGGGTGAGTTCCCCTCACAGGTTTTCCCACATCCCATGTGCCTGTGAAAAGGAAATAACCACAGTGGTTTATGTGAATATCTTTGTGACTGTTGTATCTGCCTCCCTCCTCTCCAGTCTTCGTCTTTCAGCAGCATCACCGATTCCACAATGAGTCTCAACATCATCACTGTCACACTCAACATGGGTACGGCTTTCCCCTTTTAATGTCTTTTCTCTCGGACTCTTTTTTTCTACTAAATATCATCAGAGTTCATAGTGTTTGATACAGATATCATCAGGGTTCATAGTGTTTGATACAGATATCATCAGGGTTCATAGTGTTTGATACAGATATCATCAGGGTTCATAGTGTTTGATACAGACATCATCATAGTTATAGTGTTTTATGCAGATATCATTATAGTTATAGTGTTTTATGCAGATACAGTATCATCAGAGTTATAGTGTTTGATACAGATATCATTATAGTTATAGTGTTTTATGCAGATACAGTATCATCAGAGTTATAGTGTTTTATGCAGATATCATTAGAGTTATAGTGTTTTATGCAGATATCATTAGAGTTATAGTGTTTTATGCAGATACAGTATCATCAGAGTTATAGTGTTTTATGCAGATATCATTAGAGTTATAGTGTTTTATGCAGATACAGTATCATCAGAGTTATAGTGTTTTATGCAGATATCATTAGAGTTATAGTGTTTTATGCAGATACAGTATCATCAGAGTTATAGTGTTTTATGCAGATATCATTAGAGTTATAGTGTTTTATACAGATACAGTATCATCAGAGTTATAGTGTTTGATACAGTCAAAAGTTTGGACACCTACTCATTCCAGGGTTTTTATTTTTTACTATTTTCTACGTTGTAGAGTGTTAGTTAGCATCAGAGTCCATTGACTGTAAACAGACTTATTTCTGTCTCTCTCCTCCAGAGAAGTATAACTTCCTGGGTATCAGTATCGTGGGGCAGAGTAACGACCGGGGGGACGGGGGGATCTACATCGGCTCCATCATGAAGGGAGGAGCTGTGGCTGCAGATGGCAGGATAGAACCTGGGGACATGCTCCTACAGGTACACCCACTATTAATGGACCTAACGTTTATTCTATATGCAATATTCTAAGGTTATTCTATATGTTGCATTCTTCGTGAGATATTTTGACCATATTTGTATGATTTGTTGAGGGAATGAGCCAGTGCTTGCAAATGGAAAAACTTGCTTTGTGAATTCCATAGCATTCCCAATGATGTTTGGATACAGTGTGTTTGACTCAATGAGGGAAAGGGGAAACAGGTCCTGTGTTTCTGCCTAGCTTTGTTGTGACCTATTGACAACCATCTGTAATGGTCCTCATCACTTCCCTCTCCATAACCCTCTTTTCTATGAGTTGTTTTTCTGCTTTTCCATTTCCTCCCTGTTGTTAGTTCTCTTTGACGTGTGTATGGATGGACTCAGACTAACCTCTCTGGCCACGCCTCCTCTTGTACACAATATACATGGTGGCTGATCTCTAGTTATTGTGGATTCCGCATTTATTAACCTAATTTATTGGGGAGCCAGTGTGTTTTTCCACCCATACATACATGCATTATAAAGCTGCTTAGGATTTACTGTGTGTGTGTGTGTGTGTGTGCGTGTGTGCGTGCGTGCGTGCGTGTGCGTGTGTGTGTGTGTGTGCGTGCGTGCGTGCGTGTTTGTGTGTGTGTGTGTGTGTGTGTGTGTGTGTGTGTGTGTGTGTGTGTGTGTGTGTGTGTGTGTGTGTGTGTGTGTGTGTGTGTGTGTGTGTGCGTGCGTGCGTGACAATAGTGCTCTGGATAATTTTAGACTGCAGAGTCCTAAAGCACATGTTTATTTTGTGTTTCTTTATTCACTTGTTCCTTTTGTCCAACCACTTGTTCCTTTTGTCCAACCACTTGTTCCTTTTGTCCAACCACTTGTTCCTTTTGTCCAACCACTTGTTCATTTTAAAGACGTGATCTGTGAACATGGACGTTAACTGTGTGCTTGTGTTCCCCAGGTGAACGATGTGAACTTTGAGAACATGAGCAACGATGACGCTGTGAGGATCCTGAGAGAGATTGTCTCCAAAACAGGGTAAGAGCAGTACTGTGTTACAATGCAGGATTGTTAACAATAACCCAGAAAACATTTCAAGCGATGTTCAAATGTTGCGTGTGAACATGGTCACAGGTCAGGACAGACAGTCAAAGAACATGGCTGTTGGGTATTTACAGGATTTAAAGCTGAGCGATGGTAAGATTGGAGTATATTAGTATTTTATTAGAGGTATCAGTTGATGCTGATCTCTGATTGGATAACAGTGGGTTTGTATTTTAAACAGCTCCTGCATGATTGACTATTGATTGACTATTGTATTGTAGTAATATTTCTCTCCATAAATCTTGTAGTTCAACCAATCATTTCCTTTCCTCTCTATTGTTTCCTCTTGTTCCTTTAACTGTGCAGGAGCTGTAGAAGTGAGTAGAATATGTATGTATTGTAACTGATGGTCTCCCCATGTGTTCTCCAGTCCTATTAGTCTTACTGTGGCCAAGTGTTGGGACCCGTCTCCGCGAAGCTACTTCACCATCCCCCGGGGTAAGACACTCACCGATGTTCCACCAACAACAGGTTATTACCACTTACAAACAGGGTTCTCAAACTCTGCTGGAAACTCACTTTAGAAACGTTTTAAATACTTTTTGAAATGTTTTGAAAATCTCAGTGTTTGTGCTTATAAATTCATGTAGAGTAGAAGTTTCACCACAAATACTGGCTAACTCACAGTATATGATGGAGGTTATGTGTTCTAACTGGCTGTGTGTGTGTGTGTTATGTTATGTTTGTGCAGCTGAACCAGTGAGGCCCATCGACCCTGCTGCCTGGATCTCCCACACAACTGCCCTGACCGGACCCTACCCACACTACGGTATGACCACACTATGACCACAGTCACACACACAAACTACTGCAATCACTAGACATAGTTGCACTCTCACAGTACTAGAAAGGCCACATACAGAACATGTTGTCAGTCACTGTCTGTGAATGTGCTGTGTCTCAACCTCCTCTCCCCTTCAGAATTTGACGACTTGCCGCTATCTGCGAGTAAGACGGACATATCAACCATCGTCAAGGTGATGCAGCTGCCTGACTCTGGTCTGGAGATCCGGGACAGGATGTGGTTGAAGATCACCATTGGCAACGCTGTCATCGGTGAGAGGGACTGGGGGACACTGATTACTACCAATAATGTACCATTTAAATGTATTAAATAAGGGCTTAAAGTTTGACTTGAAACAGCAATCACTTCCCTTACTGTTAAACTGTGATGTCTTTTACAAAACATTTCTTTGATAGTGTCAACATAACATCTACTTGCTTGATGTGGTGTAGTTAGTATATGCTATCAGTATTATAGGGTAATATAATCCTGTATGAGTGTGTGCTGTTGTAGTGCAGACTACAGTCTTCTTATCCTGTGTGTGCTGCTGTGTCACGTGGTGGACTGGCTCTACTCGACGTTGTGAGGTTGTGATTCAGACTACAGTCTAAAACAGTGTGTTGCTGTGTGTGTCGCTGTGCCAGGTGCTGACGTGGTGGACTGGCGCTACTCGACGTTGTGAGGTTGTGATTCAGACTACAGTCTAAAACAGTGTGTTGCTGTGTGTGTCGCTGTGCCAGGTGCTGACGTGGTGGACTGGCTCTACTCGAGGGTGGAGGGCTTCAAGGACAGGAGAGATGCCAGGAAGTATGCCAGCAGTCTGCTGAAACATGGTTACCTGAGACACACCGTCAACAAGATCACCTTCTCAGAGCAGTGCTACTACACCTTCGGAGACCTCTGCCAAAGTACTGACACTGAGCCACTTTGACAGTCATATATTATCTACTGGATTGTATCGTTAGAAGTGTATTTTTACTTGTGTTAAGTGTACTGTAGAGTCCAATGTGTTAAGTGTACTGTAGAGTCCAATGTGTTAATTGTACTGTAGAGTTCAATGTGTTAAGTGTACTGTAGAGTCCAATGTGTTAATTGTACTGTAGAGTCCAATGTGTTAAGTGTACTGTAGAGTCCAATGTGTTAAGTGTACTGTAGAGTCCAGTGGCAGAGTGTTTTTTTACCTGTCATGGAGGGGCTACCTCACTAACTCTCTCTCTCTGTCTGTACGTCTGTCTCTCTCTCTCTCTCTCTCTCTCTCTCTCTCTCTCTTTATTATCTCTTGCTCTCTCTTTCAGACATGGCGTCTCTCAACCTGAACGAGGGTTCCAGTGGTGGGGCTCTGAGCAGGACACCCTGGCCCCCCTCCCTCCCCCTGCCACCAACCCGTGGCCCCTGGGGGGTCAGCCATTCCCCTACCCCCCCTTCCCCTCCGCACCTGCAGGCTTCCCTCCGGGCTACTCAGACCCTTGCCACAGTTTCCACAGTGGGAGTGCTGGCAGCCACAACAGTGAGGGTGAGTCTGCAGGTCAGGGCTGCTAACTCTAACTTCCTCATCAATATGAATGGGTCAGAGTGGATGACTCATTTGACCATATACTGTATGTCACCAAGTTACTTTTCATGACAGCTAATGTCAACTGTTAACAAACTATTGTATTTAAATTCCATAAGGCATATGGCTGTTCAGGTTAGCCTGCTCGGCCTGCTTGGAAATTAAGTTGACATAAGATGTCACACGCACAGAGATACATATTTATTTAATAGAGGGTGTTCTAAAATGGTCTTATATTGTCAAGGTCGATCATGATTCAACATGGTTCATGCAGAGGACAGCTCTTCAGTACTGGGTGTGTACACTAAGGACCGTATCCGCTTTTGGCTGATTATTGCTTGCACGAAATGATCAAATGAGGTCCCACCCTCCCAACAATTCTTGAACTATATGTTGTTTGATTTTAACACGACACTACACATTACATTGCTCTGTTTCTGCTGCACGGTTTGTAATCGTTCCGACATGGTACTGCACTGAGGGAGAGTGGCATCAGGGTGGGGTGGTAATAACTAGCCTGCATGGAGATTTTTGGTCTTTTGTTTCACATTTGTCATCGTATTGCTCCTCTGTCTGATTTCCAGCTTCTGTTCAAATCACTATGAAGTCAATCATCCAGACGTTGTCATCACATGTTTTTAGTCATCTCCCATTATTTCAAAAGGATTCCCATTGCATTCAGACCTCATTGTCCTGGACTGTTCTGATACAGTAATACAGTTCCTTAGGGCTGAAGAGTCGTCAGGATGAGTCATCAGTAGGACAGTTGTAGGACTGAGGGCATGTTTACATCTCATCTTCATCTTTTACATAAGTTGTTTTATTCCCTTTCATCTTTTGCTGCATGTCTTGATTGACATTTGCAGTGTTTTTTTCATTTGGCACTTCCAGGCGAGCATTTGTGGATGTTCATCATGAGAATGTGTGTGTGTGTGTGTGTGTGTGTGTGTGTGTGTGTGTGTGTGTGTGTGTGTGTGTGTGTGTGTGTGTGTGTGTGTGTGTGTGTGTGTGTGTGTGTGTGTGTGTGTGTGTGTGTGTGTGTGTGTGTGTGTGTGTGTGTGTGTGTGCGTGAGAGAGAAAGAGAGAGTAACAGGACATTTGTTGGCGAGTATCTGAGGACATTTCATTGCTCTAACTCATCATTCAGTGAGTTTGCTGTAAAGTAAGTCAGGCTGCAGTTGGACCAGAACAGGATAGGGGATAGACTAGACTGAAATAAAGGGAGCCGCTCTGGGTTAGATGGGGCTGGGCTAGACTGGGTTTGAAAAGGGTAGGCTGGGTTGGGAGCTGACAGCAGTAGACAGGCTGGGTTGGGAGGTGACAGCAGTAGACAGGCTGGGTTGGGAGATGACAGCAGTAGACAGGCTGGGTTGGGAGCTGACAGCAGTAGACAGGCTGGGTTGGGAGGTGACAGCAGTAGACAGGCTGGGTTGGGAGCTGACAGCAGTAGACAGGCTGGGTTGGGAGATGACAGCAGTAGATAGGCTGGGTTGGGAGCTGACAGCAGTAGACAGGCTGGGTTGGGAGGTGACAGCAGTAGACAGGCTGGGTTGGGAGCTGACAGCAGTAGACAGGCTGGGTTGGGAGGTGACAGCAGTAGACAGGCTGGGTTGGGAGCTGACAGCAGTAGACAGGCTGGGTTGGGAGATGACAGCAGTAGACAGGCTGGGTTGGGAGGTGACAGCAGTAGACAGGCTAGGTTGGGAGGTGACAGCAGTAGACAGGCTGGGTTGGGAGGTGACACGCTGGGTTGGGAGGTGACAGCAGTAGACAGGCTGGGTTGGGAGGTGACAGCAGTAGACAGGCTGGTTTGGGAGGTGACAGCAGTAGACAGGCTGGGTTGGGAGGTGACAGCAGTAGACAGGCTGGGTTGGGAGGTGACAGCAGTAGACAGGCTGGGTTGGGAGGTGACAGCAGTAGACAGGCTGGGTTGGGAGGTGACAGCAGTAGACAGGCTAGGCTGGGTTGGGAGGTGACAGCAGTAGACAGGCTAGGCTGGGTTGGGAGGTGACAGCAGTAGACAGGCTAGGCTGGGTTGGGAGGTGACAGCAGTAGACAGGCTAGGCTGGGTTGGGTGGTGACAGCAGTAGACAGGCTAGGCTGGGTTGGGAGGTGACAGCAGTAGACAGGCTGGGTTGGGAGGTGACAGCAGTAGACAGGCTGGGTTGGGAGGTGACAGCAGTAGACAGGCTGGGTTGGGAGGTGACAGCAGTAGACAGGCTGGGTTGGGAGGTGACAGCAGTAGACAGGCTGGGTTGGGAGGTGACAGCAGTAGACAGGCTAGGCTGGGTTGGGAGGTGACAGCAGTAGACAGGCTAGGCTGGGTTGGGAGGTGATAACAGTAGACAGGTTAGGTTGGGTTGGGAGATGATAACAGTAGACAGGTTAGGCTGGGTTGGGAGGTGATAACAGTAGACAGGTTAGGTTGGGTTGGGAGGTGACAGCAGTGGACAGGTTAGGTTGGGTCGGGAGGTGACAGCAGTAGACAGGTTAGGTTGGGTTGGGAGATGATAACAGTAGACAGGTTATGCTGGGTTGGGAGGTGATAACAGTAGACAGGTTATGCTGGGTTGGGAGGTGATAACAGTAGACAGGTTATGCTGGGTTGGGAGGTGATAACAGTAGACAGGTTAGGTTGGGTTGGGAGGTGATAACAGTAGACAGGTTATGCTGGGTTGGGAGGTGATAACAGTAGACAGGTTATGCTGGGTTGGGAGGTGATAACAGTAGACAGGTTTTGCTGGGTTGGGAGGTGATAACAGTAGACAGGTTATGCTGGGTTGGGAGGTGATAACAGTAGACAGGTTATGCTGGGTTGGGAGGTGATAACAGTAGACAGGTTATGCTGGGTTGGGAGGTGATAACAGTAGACAGGTTATGCTGGGTTGGGAGGTGATAACAGTAGACAGGTTATGCTGGGTTGGGAGGCGATAACAGTAGACAGGTTATGCTGGGTTGGGGAGATGATAACAGTAGACAGGTTATGCTGGGTTGGGAGATGATAACAGTAGACAGGTTATGCTGGGTTGGGAGGTGATAACAGTAGACAGGTTATGCTGGGTTGGGAGGTGATAACAGTAGACAGGTTATGCTGGGTTGGGAGGTGATAACAGTAGACAGGTTATGCTGGGTTGGGAGGTGATAACAGTAGACAGGTTATGCTGGGTTGGGAGATGATAACAGTAGACAGGTTATGCTGGGTTGGGAGATGATAACAGTAGACAGGTTATGCTGGGTTGGGAGGTGATAACAGTAGACAGGTTATGCTGGGTTGGGAGGTGATAACAGTAGACAGGTTATGCTGGGTTGGGAGGTGATAACAGTAGACAGGTTATGCTGGGTTGGGAGATGATAACAGTAGACAGGTTATGCTGGGTTGGGAGATGATAACAGTAGACAGGTTAGGTTGGGTTGGGAGATGATAACAGTAGACAGGTTATGCTGGGTTGGGAGATGATAACAGTAGACAGGTTAGGTTGGGTTGGGAGATGATAACAGTAGACAGGTTATGCTGGGTTGGGAGATGATAACAGTAGACAGGTTATGCTGGGTTGGGAGGTGATAACAGTATACAGGTTATGCTGGGTTGGGAGATGATAACATTAGACAGGTTATGCTGGGTTGGGAGATGATAACAGTAGACAGGTTATGCTGGGTTGGGAGGTGATAACAGTAGACAGGTTAGGTTGGGTTGGGAGGTGATAACAGTAGACAGGTTATGCTGGGTTGGGAGATGATAACAGTAGACAGGTTAGGTTGGGTTGGGAGATGATAACAGTAGACAGGTTATGCTGGGTTGGGAGGTGATAACAGTAGACAGTAGAGAGGTTATGCTGGGTTGGGAGATGATAACAGTAGACAGGTTAGGTTGGGTTGGGAGATGATAACAGTAGACAGGTTATGCTGGGTTGGGAGGTGATAACAGTAGACAGGTTATGCTGGGTTGGGAGGTGATAACAGTAGACAGGTTATGCTGGGTTGGGAGGTGATAACAGTAGACAGGTTATGTTGGGTTGGGAGGTGATAACAGTAGACAGGTTATGCTGGGTTGGGAGGTGATAACAGTAGACAGGTTATGCTGGGTTGGGAGGTGATAACAGTAGACAGGTTATGCTGGGTTGGGAGGTGATAACAGTAGACAGGTTATGATAACAGTAGACAGGTTATGCTGGGTTGGGGAGGTGATAACAGTAGACAGGTTATGCTGGGTTGGGAGGTGATAACAGTAGACAGGTTATGTTGGGTTGGGAGGTGATAACAGTAGACAGGTTATGCTGGGTTGGGAGGTGATAACAGTAGACAGGTTATGCTGGGTTGGGAGGTGATAACAGTATACAGGTTATGCTGGGTTGGGAGATGATAACAGTAGAGAGGTTATGCTGGGTTGGGAGGTGATAACAGTAGAGAGGTTATGCTGGGTTGGGAGGTGATAACAGTAGAGAGGTTATGCTGGGTTGGGAGGTGATAACAGTATACAGGTTATGCTGGGTTGGGAGGTGATAACAGTAGACAGGTTATGCTGGGTTGGGAGGTGATAACAGTAGACATGTTATGCTGGGTTGGGGGGTGACAGCAGTAGACAGGTTTGAGAGGTTAGGCTGGGTTGGGAGGTGACAGCAGTAGACAGGTTATGCTGGGTTGGGGGGTGACAGCGGTAGACAGGTTTGAGAGGTTAGGCTGGGTTGGGAGGTGATAACAGTAGACAGGTTAGGATGGGTTGGGGGGTGACAGCAGTAGACAGGTTAGAGAGGTTAGGCTGGGTTGGGAGGTGACAGCAGTAGACAGGTTAGAGAGGTTAGGCTGGGTTGGGAGGTGATAACAGTAGACAGGTTAGAGAGGTTATGCTGGGTTGGGGGGTGATAACAGTAGACAGGTTATGCTGGGTTGGGGGGTGACAGCTGTAGACAGATTTGAGAGGTTAGGCTGGGTTGGGAGGTGATAACAGTAGACAGGTTATGCTGGGTTGGGGGGGTGACAGCAGTAGACAGGTTATGCTGGGTTGGGGGGTGACAGCAGTAGACAGGTTTGAGAGGTTAGGCTGGGTTGGGAGGCGTGTGTAACTCTGTTGTTCCCTCTGTTTCTGCTGGGCAACGGTAGACTGATGGACCAGGTAGTCCCTGGACTCTGGGGATCCGGTAAGCTAACAGCTAACCCACTCGCTACCCCTCTACTTCTCTGCTACCTGTACCTCTCTACCTCCCTCTCTCTCTACCTCTCTACCTCTCCCTCTCTCTTTCTCTCTCTCTGTCTCTCTCTCGCTCTCTATCTCTCTCTCTCTCTATTGCAACTTTTTATCTTGCCTCCTCTCTTGCTCTTTGCCCTCTCCTCTCTCTACATCTCTTTTTATTTCTGTCTCTCTTTAGATATATATACAGTGGGGAAAAAATGTATTTCGTCAGCCAGCAATTGTGAAAGTTCTCCCACTTAAAAAGATGAGAGAGGCCTGTAATTCTCATCATAGGTACACTTCAACTATGACAGGCAAAATTTGAAAATAAATCCAGAAAATCACATTGTAGGATTTTTAATGAATTTATTTGCAAATTATGGTGGAAAATAAGTATTTGGTCACCTACAAACAAGCAAGATTTCTGGCTCTCACAGACCTGTAACTTCTTCTTTAAGAGGCTCCTCTGTCCTCCACTCGTTACCTGTATTAACCTCTTGAATCTCCCCATCCCGGATCCGGGATCGTGACTAAAGCCTCAGGCTCATTAGCATAACGCAACGTTAATGATTTCTGAAAATCGCAAATAAAATGAAAATAATGCGCCTGCTCTCAAGCTTAGCCTTTTCTTAACAACACTGTCATCTCAGATTTTCAAAATATGCTTTTGAACCATAGCAATGGACTAATTTGTGTAAGAGTATGCTAAGCTAGCTTAGCATTTTGAGTAGCATTTAGCACGCAACATTTTCACAAAAACCAGATAACCAAATAAACAAAATCATTTACCTTTGAAGAGCTTCGGATGTTTTCAATGAGGAGACTCTGGGTTGGGGGGTGTTTTTCCTGAAAGCGTCTGTGTGTAGGAGAAATCGCTCCGTTTTGTACATCGCATTTGGCTACCGAAACGAACCGAAAATTCAGTCACCTACAACGTCAAACTTTTTCCGAATTAACTCCATAATATCGACCGAAACATGGCAAACGTTGTTTGGAATCAATCCTCAAGGTGTTTTTTCACATATCTCTTCATTGATATATCGTTCGTGGAAGCCTGTATTCTTCTCTAAATTCCATGGAAAAATACTTGCAGCTGACTTTTGCGCACCAATTTCGGCGCAGGACACCGGGCGGACACCTGGTAAATGTGGTCTCTTATGGTCAATCTTCCAATGATATGCCTACAAATACGTCACAATGCTGCAGACACCTTGGGGAAACGACAGAAAGGGCAGACTTACTCCTCTCGCATTCACAGCCATATAAGGAGACAATGGAAAACAGAGCCTCAAAAATCCTGCTCATTTCCTGGGTGCCGTCTCATCTTGGTTTTGCCTGAAGCTCACGTTCTAGGGCACGCACAGAAAATATCTTTGCAGTCCTGGACACGTCAGAGTGTTTTCTTTCGAAAGCTATCAATTATATGCATAGTCGAGCATCTTTTTGTGACAAAATATCTTGTTTAAAACGGGAACGTTTTTCATCCAAAAATGAAATTGCGCCCCTAGAGTTCCAAGAGGTTAATGGCACCTGTTTGAACTTGTTATCAGTATAAAAGACACCTGTCCACAACCTCAAACAGTCACACTCCAAACTCCACTATGGCCAAGACCAAAGAGCTGTCAAAGGACACCAGAAACAAAATTGTAGACCTGCACCAGGCTGGGAAGACTGAATCTGCAATAGGTAAGCAGTTTGGTTTGAAGACATCAACTGTGGGAGCAATTATTAGGAAATGGAAGACATACAAGACCACTGATAATCTCCCTCGATCTGGGGCTCCACGCAAGATCTCACCCCGTGGGGTCAAAATGAGCACAGGAACGGTGAGCAAAAATCCCATAACCACACGGGGGGACCTAGTGAATGACCTGCAGAGAGCTGGGACCAAAGTAACAAAGCCTACCATCAGTAACACACTACGCCGCCAGGGACTCAAATCCTGCAGTGCCAGACGTGTCCTCCTGCTTAAGCCAGTACATGTCCAGGCCCGTCTGAAGTTTGCTAGAGAGCATTTGGATGATCCAGAAGAAGATTGGGAGAATGTCATATGGTCAGATGAAACCAAAATATAATTTTCTGGTAAAAACTCAACTCGTCATGTTTGGAGGACAAAGAATGCTGAGTTGCATCCAAAGAACACCATACCTACTGTGAAGCATGGGGGTGGAAACATCATGCTTTGGGGCTGTTTTTCTGCAAAGGAACCAGGACGACTGATCCGTGTAAAGGAAAGAATGGATGGGGCCATGTATCGTGAGATTTTGAGTGAAAACCTCCTTCCATCAGCAAGGGCATTGAAGATGAAACGTGGGGCCTCCCGGGTGGCGCAGTGGTTAAGGGCGCTGTAATGCAGCGCCAGCTGTGCCATCAGAGACTCTGGGTTCGCTCCCAGGCTCTGTCGTAACTGGCCGCGACCTGGAGGTCCATGGGGCGACCCACAATTAACTGGCCTAGCCTCGTCCGGGTTAGGGAGGGCTTGGTCGGTAGGGATGTCCTTGTCTCATCGCGCACCAGTGACTCCTGTGGCGGGCTGGGCGCAGTGCACGCTAACCAAGGTTGCCAAGTGCACGGTGTTTCCTCCGACACATTGGTGCGGCTGGCTTCCGGGTTGAATGTGCGCTGTGTTAAGAAGCAGTGTGGCTAGGTTGGGTTGTGTATCGGAGGACACATGACTTTCAACCTTCGTCTCTCCCAAGCCCGTACAGGAGATACAGTGAGACAAGATAGTAGCTACTACAACAATTGGACACTACGAAATTGGGAAGAAAAAGGGGTAAAAAATTCCATCAAAAACACAAACAACAAAAAAGAAGATAAAACGTGGCTGGGTCTTTCAGCATGACAAATGCTCTAAACACACCGCCCGGGCAACGTAGGAGTGGCTTCGTAAGAAACATTTCAGGGTCCTGGAGAAAATCCCAGCAACAGCCCCAAGAAATCACTGCTCTAGAGGAGATCTGCATGGAGGAATTGGCCAAAATACCAGCAACAGTGTGTCATTGCCAACAAAGGGTATATAACAAAGTATTGATCAAATACTTATTTTCCACCATAATTTGCAAATAAATTATTTAAAATCCTACAATGTGATTTTCTGGATTTTTTTTCTCATTTTGTCTGTCATAGTTGAAGTGTACCTATGATGAAAATTACAGGCCTCTCTCATCTTTTTAAGTGGGAGAACTTGCACAATTGGTGGCTGACTAAATACTTTTTTTGCCCCAATGTATATATACACACCTTGTTCTCCTCATACCATAGCGTTTAAGGTTATTGTTTCCCGTGCTTCTCCCATGCCTCTCCCTCTGAGTGTTTGAGTGTATGCGTGTGTGAAGGTGTGTCTCCGTACTGTTTCTGCTCCTGCAGCTGTGTCTGTTTGACTCTCCTCTCCTGACTGTCTGTTCTCCCTCTCTGCACCTGTGGGCATGTGTTGGTTGGTACTGTGTTGCTGTAGTCTCTGTCAGAGATGTAATGATTCAGGAGGATCAGTTCAGGCCAAGCCTTGCACTATCATTCTCACTGCTAGGGGGCAATCATTCACCACTTTACCCAGTACTGTTGGGCTCATTGCTTATCGAAAGGTGAGGGAAATGTTTGATCATGATGATAATGTTGTACACCTGTATCAGTACGATCGTTTTCATCTTTCTCTGTACAATTAAACACTGGAATACTGAATGGATGTCTTTCTCTGAGAACAGATCATAAAAGCACCATTTGTGGGGCTATTGCCAATGCAGTGCTCCAATGTTAAAATGTGATGATGCAGGTGTATCGTTACATTTGTATCAATAAAATGCAGAGAGGAATCCATAGTCAGCATTGATAGGTGATAGAGTGGCATCTCAACCTACTGGGCAAAAACTGGTTGAATCGACGTTGTTTTCACATAATTTCAACAACAAAAAGTTCAATGTGATGACGTCGAATCAACATGGAAAACTGATTGGATTTGGGAATGTCATTCTTTCACCCAACTTTTAACCTAAATCAAATTATATGAATTGTTTTGTTGATTTCACTTTGAATTCAGGTTAGTTGACAACTAACCAAATGTAAATCAAAACTAGATGTTGGACTGACGTCTGTGCCCAGTGGGAAGTCGGTCTGAGATTTGCAGGAGAAAAAGCCAGGGAATTATCATGTGTTTGTCTTTGACTGTTAACAACTAGGTCTGTATAGTGGATGGGAATTATAATGATTGTTCAACCACCATGATTATCACAGCAATGGCAGCCAATTCAGCGACCTGTTCAAAATCAGCAATAAGTAGCTGCTGAGGTGGAGCTGCTGATGTGTGTCTGGTGTTGTTAAACCAGGTGAGAGACTGCCCAGGTGACGTGTGTGTGTTTCTGTCCTCTCCTAGGAAGCAGAAGCAGTGGATCCAACCCCAGTGTGGGTATTGGGATAGGGAAGGGCCCTAGCCGACGCTCCTCCCCACAAGAGAAGGGTCACCGATCCACATGCAGTGAATCCGAGCCACCGGGCATCCTAGGGGCGAGGCGCCCTGGTGATAGGTCCGCCAGCCAGTTGAGTCATCACAGTAGCCATGCCCACTCCAGCAACAGCCACGCCCGCTCGGGTTTCAGCCATGCCCAGTCTCACAGGAGCCACTGTCAGTCCCAGAACAGCCACGCCCACAGCCACGCCTCCTTCACCTACAAACACGCCCCTTTCACCCAGCCTGGGCTTGGCTCATGTGGCCACAGTGAGCGAAGCCATGCCTCCTCCTACGGCCCCCCTGGCCTGCCCCCCCCATACTGCCTGGCCCGGTTGGCCCCTAAGACCTCCGTCATTAGCAGCACCCCTCCCGGGGCCCCCCCGGTACGGGAGCTAGGAGCCGTCCCCCCTGAGCTCACGGCCAGCCGCCAGTCCTTTCAGCATGCTATGGGCAATCCCTGTGAGTTCTTTGTTGACATCATGTGACAGACAGGACAGTGCCTTTTAAAAACTCGCAGAGCACAAACAACTCCCCTGTCCAACTGCCTGACGCCTGTCCTTTTCTTCTTTACCTCTCTGCTACTGACTATCCCTGAGTTAAGAATGTAGACGCTGGTCCCCTCCCTCCCTCTGATGTTGGAGCAGGGGAAGACAGCAGACTAGAGCACAACAGAACAGATGAGAGTCCTGCTATCACACAAACATACAGAGCCTCAGTGTCTGAACTGGACCCCTGCCAGCTCCTTTGTATTGACGTGACGTGTACAGTTTGTAAAATCGATGTGAGTGGTGTTCAATATGGTGATCCTTGTGAGCTGCCACACAGACAGTCCAGTCCTGAGAGCATGTACTTACTCTATGTGGAGTACAACTACCTGCTGTTTGTAGAACCTAACATCCAGGCTAACTGACTGGGTCTGGATCTCAATCCCCCAGACCCACCCAGAGCCCTTTACACAAACTTCCACTGTTTAGCCCATAATACCAAAACTCCTGCTCTCACCGATCTTATCCCGTATGAAGCTGGTCCCCCTACATAATATGTCATGGTCTCCCTGAATACCGGATAAGAGAGCATATCAGTAATCTAACTAGTCAAAGCTAGCCTCAGCCCATTTGACAGCCCTTGTATTTGTCCAACTTCATAAGGGAGGCACTGTAGCCAGTTGTTAGTTTCAATTGTGGGGGTCGTGTATCTTGCCAATGGTCTAAAGGGAGAATCCATACACTGGAGAAGTTTAGTGATATTTATGTGATCATGATGTTGCATTGATGGTCAGTGTCATACCTCTCTCTATGACACATTTACAATCACACATGGTTTCCCTCTCTGTGACTCAGTGGCCAGGTTATGGCCACTGTCCTAGCTGTGCTTTGTCCAATGTCTCATTAATAATGCAGTCAATTGACCCGTGACCTCCACAACAGACATGTGTTTGAGGTATACTACCTGAAACAGAACTAAGCTGATCATCACCAGTTAAAGACAACAGGGTCGCTGAAAGTGGATGGATGTCCCCCTCCAGTCATCAGTGTTGACTGAATCAGAGATAACCAAAGCTTCACACAGTGAGGTGTGTAGTTCTGTACAGTGTAGGTATTGTTCTGTGATATCACCAGATGATTTCTGATGAAAAATTATTATTTTGAAACAAATGAATACAGCTGTGTTTGAGTCGACCGACAACACACAAATGGTGTGGTGCATAAGACCTTTCTATCACGACACTGTCCTAATTATTTGAGCACTTTTTCATTGTCTCGCTCTCTCTCTGGCCCTTTAGTATGAAACACTGTTTGCAATCAAAGCTTCGTCCGTCATTTTGTTTCTTTACAAAAAGAGGAATAAATTGTACATAGAAATGTATTATATATAAGAATAAAAAAATATATATGTACAAAGATTTTGTCTGTTTTTCTCTTCTAAAAAAACAACATTGTGAACCGTGCTTTTTAGTTGTACGTACAGAAACCAGAAAAAAAGGTTGGTTAGACAACTTTTAACTGTATTACATGATGCTAAGTGTTATATGCTCAATGGTAGCCAATAGTCATAATTGCATTTACATTATTTAACCAGCAGTAGGAGACATCCAGCCATCAGGTATTTATTGTTACATTTGTTCTATTCCATATTCACCCATTCTAGTAAAACATTTGTGAAATGTTAAATTTGTAGAATACATTTAGAAATAGCGTGATATGAGTGTTTTCAGATCAACATGAAATGTGTCCAAAAAGACTAGGCCAGATGTATAGAGTATCCTTCTGAGACACAGCAAAAAAAAATATTTTGGAATTATTATATAAACTCAGCAAAAAAAGAAACTTCCCTTTTTCAGGACCCTGTCTTCCAAAGATAATTCGTAAAAATCCAAATAACTTCACAGATCTTCATTGTAAAAGGTTTAAACACTGTTTCCCATGCTTGTTCAATGAACCATAAACAATTAATGAACATGCACCTGTGTAACAGTCGTTAAAAAACTAACAGCTTACAGACAGTAGGCAATTAAGGTCACAGTTATGAAAACTTAGGACACTAAAGAGGCCTTTCTACTGACTCTGAAAAACACCAAAAGAAAGATGCCCAGTGCCCCTGCTCATCTGCGTGAACGTGCCTTAGGCATGCTGCAAAGAGGCATGAAGACAGCTGATATGGCCAAGACAATAAATTGCAATGTCCGTACTGTGAGACGCCTAAGACAGCGCTACAGGGAGACAGGATGGACAGCTGATCGTCCTCGAAGTGGCAGACCACATGTAACAACACCTGCACAGGATTGGTACATCCGAACATCACACCTGCGGGACAGGTACATGATGGCAACAACAACTGCCCGAGTTACACCAGGAATGCACAATCCTTCCATGAGTGCTCAGACTGTCCCCAATAGGTTGAGAGAGGCTGGACTGAGGGCTTGTAAGCCTGTTGTAAGGCAGGTCCTCACCAGACATCACCGGAAACATTGTCGCCTATAGGCATAAACCCACCGTCGCTGGACCAGACAGGACTGGCAAAAAGTGCTCTTCACTGACGAGTAGCGGTTGGATTCGGGGGTGATGGTCGGATTCACGTTTATCGTCGAAGGAATGAGCGTTACACCAAGGCCTGTACTCTGGAGTGTGATCGATTTGGAAGTGTAGGGTCCGTCAATCTGGGGCGGTGTGTCACAGCATCATTGGACTGAGCTTGTTGTCATTGCAGGCAATCTCAACGCTGTGCGTTCCAGGGAAGACATCCTCCTCCCTCATGTGGCACCCTTCCTGCAGGCTCATCCTGACATGATCCTCCAACATGACAATGCCACCAACCATACTGCTCATTCTGTGCGTGATTTCCTGCAAGACAGGAATGTCAGTGTTCTGCCATGGCCAGCGAAGAGCCCGGATCTCAATCCCATTGAGCACGTCTGGGACCTGTTGGATCAGAGGGTGAGGGCTATGGCCATTCCCCCCAGAAATGTCTGGGAACTTGCAGGTGCCTTGGGGAAAGAGTGGGGTAAAATCTCACAGCAAGAACTGGCAAACCTGGTGCAGTCCACGAGGAGGAGATGCACTGCAGTACTTAAACTGTAGTGGCCATTAGGGTTAATAGTAAATATTAAACATTTGACATTACAGTGAATGATAGTAGGTAAAAACCTAGTTAGCAGAGTGCATTTATTAGCTAGCTCTTATTTAACCCTTTATGTTCGATTCAGCCTTAACCGTTTGTGTCCCGGGTAAATTTAACCCATACAGTAAGTACAGATAGTACATCAAGATAATACATATATGATTTCATCCTCCCGAAAAAGGCATTTTCCAGTAGTTGAACATGTCCTCGTTCATATGCTCAACCCTCTGAGTTGATAGATCCAACTGGTCAAAATGTAGAGCCAAATGTTTGATTACTAAACCAAAGTTGTAAATCATAAAATTATGACATTTAAGACATTTTCATCAATTTCTTTGACCAAACTTCAGATCACTGTCCCTTTGAAAATCAAATGGAAAACATACTTATAATGAACAAAAAATATAAGTTAAAGTTCATATGAGGAAATCAGTCAATTGAAATAAATTGTTTAGACCCTAATCTGGATTTCACATGACTGGGAATACAGATATGCATCTGTTGGTCACAGATACCTTTAAAAAAAAATGGGCCTCACAATGGGCCTCAGGATCTCGTTACGGTATTTTTGCGCATTCAAATTGCCATCGATAAAATGAAATTGTGTTTGTTGTCCGTAGCTTATGCCTGCCCATACCGTAACCCCACCGCCACCATGAGGCACTCTGTTCACAACATTGACATCGGCAAACTGCTCGCACACACAACGCCACACACGTGATCTGCGGTTGTGAAGCCGATTGGATGTAATGACAAATTCTCTAAAACAGTGTTGGTGGCATTCCTGCAGTCAGCATGTCATTTGCACGCTCCCTCAAAGCTTGAGACATCTGTGGCGTTGTGTGACAAAACTGCACATTTTAGAGTGGCCTTTTATTGTCCCCAGCACAAGATACACCTGTGTAATGACCATGCTGTTTAATCAGATTCTTGATATGCCACACCTGTCAGGTGGATGGATCGTCTTGGCAAAGGAGAAATGCTCACTAACATTTTGGGAAATAAGCTTCTTGTGCAAAGGAAACATTTCTGGGATCTTTTATTTCAGCTCATGGAACCAACACTTTAGATGTTGCGTTTATATTTTTTTTCAGTGTAGATCCTTGTGATCATCATGGGTCTTTACTGCACAGAAGACCATTTGTACACAGGTCAAAGTTCAAAATCAATTAGACAATTACACACACCTACCATAAAATGTGCTAATTGTGATGGTAATTGTAATTGTAGCCAGAACCAGAAAGAAATCAAATCAAATCAAATGTATTTATAAAGCCCTTCGTACATCAGCTGATATCTCAAAGTGCTGTACAGAAACCCAGCCTAAAACCCCAAACAGCATGCAATGCAGGTGTTGAAGCACGTTGGCTAGGAAAAACTCGAGCAGCAGCATGGCCAGCTGGACTGGGGACAGCAAGGACTCATCATGCCAGGTAGTCCTGAGGCAAGGTCCTAGGGCTCAGGTCCTCCGAGAGAGAGAGAGAGAGAGAAAGAGAGAATTAGAGAGAGCATACTTAGATTCACACAGGACACCGGATAAAACAGGAGAAGTACTCCAGATATAACAAACTGCCATAAAGAAAATATTATCAAGGTGACACCCACACACGTGGTATCACTGAAAAGCCAGAATGTTCTCTCAAAATGTACAACAGACCTAGCACAGTGGCATGTATGGCCTTAGAGATACAGACCAAATACTTATGTTTATTAGAGGACAAAAATGAATTGCTAGGTCTCAGGAGAATATAACTGGTGGATAATGTTTGAATTTATGTGTGCCAGTGCACACTATACACCATGGTTTGTAAATGTGGTGTTCTTTCTGGCAAGGCAATACATTCTGTAGTGTCTTGTCTTTTTTCTTGATGAAGGTATCTGCTTTGCTGGTAAATCTACACGCCTCCGAGTGGAACTTACTGGTACAAACACTGCTGTACTTTCCCTGTGGGTTGAGTCTGAGCCTGAGTGAGGATCACACCGGGCCAGAGCAGACCCCGCTGTGACGTCATGAGACCCTACTGACATGCTACCCGTCAGTCACACGAGTGGGAGGATGTGGTGCTTCTAACAGGAAGTGACGCTTCTGCTGTGGCCCAGGAGAGGCAGAGGAGGTGACCCCGCTGCAGAGGTGGCACTTTTACTGTAGACACTAGAGCAAGCCTCTTCAGAGCTACAGCCCAGAACATGTGGTGACTACTATGGCTGTGTTGCACAGCTGGTGGAAAGGTTTGCGTGAAATGTGGAGTGACGTAGTTTCAGTATGGCCCTGTTCGATGCAAATATCTAAGCCCACTATATAAAAAGGTTCTGTTATGTGTCAATAACTTTACTCAAAACCACCTCAGCCCTCACTTTGACAAACTGACTATGAGCAGCTCTTTTACTAGACAGTGTTACTACGACAGGCTGTAGTCGTAGGGGCCTACACTTCAACATGCTGTGTGTGTACGCAAGTATTGTTCAGAGTGGGGGTGTGCTATTGATGTAACATGTGTAGGCAGATTAAGTTTTTGACGTTTCATGTCCTGATGACCTTAAATCCTACACTTGTGTGTGTTGGACAAAGTTGGGTGTGTGAAAGGTTGAAAGAAGATCAGAGACAGCAACACAAAGGTGCAAAAAATGTACCCCAACAGTTTAACCAGGTCACCCAATTCTAAATATTATTTAGTGGAGATTACCCAACTTCAAGAATACATACTCTGAAGGTGTAATGAACACGATGGGAGACAGAGAGCTGGTTTCAAGCGCAGGGCTCAGCAGGTGTTTATTTGCAAAGGACCACATTAGGAGGCAGGTAGCTGGGTCCAGGGGCAGGCAGAAGGTCATACACAGGAGGAGGCAGGTAGCTGGGTCCAGGGGCAGGCAGAAGGCCACACACAGGAGGAGGCAGGTAGCTGGGTCCAGGGGAAGGCAGAAGGTCATACACAGGAGGAAGCAGGTAGGTGGTTCCAGGGGCAGGCAGAAGGCCATAACACAGGAGGAGGCAGGTAGCTGGGTCCAGGGGAAGGCAGAAGGTCATACACAGGGGGTCCAAACAAGGCAACAGTACAGGCAGGGAAAAGGCTAGTAACGTCATCAGGGAGATCAGGCAATAGGTTGATAACAGGAAATCCGATTTTTAGAGGGACAGTGCACGTTAATCAACGTTTCAGTAAAAGTGCCGGTTTTAGCCAGCCGGCTAATTTTCAACCGCAGTCCCTGGGCAGGTTATTAAAAACAATTAACAACAACTAATAATTACAGGCAGGTAATAGGCATCATTAGTGAGGCAGGCCAAAACAATCATACATAGGAGGATTATTTACAAGAAACCCAACACTTCAAATAGAAGTGTGTCACAAAACAAACAATACCTCACAATGATGGGGTGTGAAGAACTGAACTACATAGTGTGTGATAATGACATACAGGTGTGTGAACAGGTGATCAGTCTTCAGGTGATTGGGATCTGGAGAGTGAGCTGCGTTCAGGGGATCTACATGTTTGAGAGTGTGAGCTGGAAATTGGGCTGGAGATGGAGCTGCGTTCAGGGGATCTACGTGTTTGAGAGTGTGAACTGGAAAGTGAGCTGGAGAGTGAGCTGCGTTCAGGGGATCTACGTGTTTGAGAGTGTGAGCTGGAAAGTGAGCTGGAGAGTGAGCTGCATTCAGGGGATCTATGTGTTTGAGAGTGTGAGCTGGAAAGTGGGCTGGAAAATGAGCTGCGTTCAGGGGATCTATGTGTTTGAGAGTGTGAGTTACACAAGGGATGGGTCTAACAACATAGGCCTAATTAATTTTAGATCCCATTCTTCAACGGTACCTACTCCCGAGGGATGGGATCAAACAGCATTTTGTTTAAATCATACAAAAAATATATTGACTTAACTAAAAAACCCTAGCCTCAACCACAACCTTAACCCCAGGTTAAATACCATGGATGAATATGTTGGTAATCATGGGCCTGGAACATCGTTATTGGTCGGATCAACAAAGCAAGAGCAGTGAAAATGCTTGGATTAAGATACGAATACAAAATACCCCAATGGACTCAACGAAAAGTACTTAGGTACATCCTAACCTGCCCCTAATCTTAGCACTACCCCGAACATTGAGGTAGGGCTGAGTTCCACGTCTTAACTCCCCCCTCCCACATCTAACCCAAGTGATGCTGGAGTCTCTAACCACAGGATGGACAATGCATCACCTTTTTTTCCCTGGACGTCTCTTAAGGAATAACTTATTGGGAACAGCAACTAAACTCTAAACCTCCATCCTTAGCAACTCCTGGAAGCTGAGCCACAGTGGTGTAAAGCTCGACTCAGGAGCAGTGGAAACGCATTCTCTGGAGTGATGAATCACACTTCACGATCTGGCAGTCCAAAGGACGAATCTGGGCTTGGTGGATGCAAGGAGAATGCTACCTGCCCGAATGCATAGAGCCAACTGTAAAGTTTGTTCTGGGGCTGTTTTTCATGGTTTGGGTTAGGCCTCTTAGTTCCAGTGAAGGGGAATCTCAATGCTACAGCATACAATGGCATTATAGATGATTCTGTGCTTCCAACTTTATGGCAACAGTTTGGCGAAGGCCTTTTCCTGTTTCAGCATGACCATGCCCCTGTGCACAAAACGAGGTCCTTACAGAAATGGTTTGTTAAGATCGATGTGGAATAACTTGACTGGCTTGTACAGAGCCCTGACCTCAACCACATCGAACGCCTTTGGGATGAATTGGAACGCTGACTGCAAGCCAGGCCTAATTGCCAACACCAATGCCTGACCACATCAATGCTCTTGTGGCTGAACCCAACAATGTTCCAACATCTAGTGGAAAGCCTTCCCAGAAGAGAGGAGGCTGTTATTGCAGAAAAGCGGGGGACCAACTCCATATTAATGCCAATTAATTTGGAATGAGATGTTTGACGAGAACGTGTCCACATGCTTTTGGCCATGTAGTGTATGTTCCCCTGGATGGATTTCCCATCTGGCTAACACCTAACTCTCAAAGTCCTCCTGGCTTCAGAGATTGAAATGGCTCTTTGATGTTGTTGGCGAGATGCGTCAATAATGAAGGGGCTGTGCTTTTTCTGGTTGGTTCTCCTCTGTGACATTCTCACTCAAACACCCACACGCTCAGACACACACAGCCCCTGAGCACAGCCCCTCTCCATTACAATGGTTGGATTATCATATCCAGACAACAAGAGGTCTCAAAACAAAATATATTTACGAGAACTAATCAAACCAGTTGCACAATTTCTGAGCAAATGTTGCAGTAACAAACAACCTCCTTTCAAGACAAGGGTGTCACAGCTCTCCCTATTTCAATTAAACTATTTAAAGAGGGCTTGATCTGTTTGCTTGGTATTTTATGCAGCCATCTATTGTGTTTCCCATGCATGGAAAAGTTTTGGAAAGTCATTGGTACTTTCATGTCAAAACTTGCTTTTTGTTTCACTTTCCATTTCCAAGCTTCATCAGTTCAGCAATGTTGCTTCTCCTTTTGTGGTGAGGCTCCTATTTCCTTTGTTGTGAAATATGAATAGTAGCAGTCTCTCCAGTCAGGTTGACTCAGTCAAAACAACAGAGGATGAGCACAAGGGAATGACAAAGAAATTTGAAAGGTTTTGTAATGACTTCTCCCAAACCATGTGTTGCTCTGCACAATATTATCTTTCCTCCCTTGATGCTACTTTCTCTCCCTCAGTATGGCCTTGTTCTCAGCCAAGAAATGTCTTCCTCCCTGTCCTAAGAGGACATTCACATTCTTCCATTGTGTGAGATCATAACATATTTTGTCTCTTCTTTTGTTCTTCTTTCAGTACAATACTACTATTGTAACACAGAGAACCCCATGAGGATATGTTAGGCCTTAATGCTCAAATCAGTTTAGTTTTCAAATCCGTTTTGCACTATGGACTGTCCAAACAGCAAGTTAAATGTGACCAAATCGGATTTGTGTGTGTTCAGACAGCAGTAATCAGCTGACAAGGCTATGCTAGTTGTCATAGTAATGACGTGTGTGTGTGTGTGTGTGTGTGTGTGTGTGTGTGTGTGTGTGTGTGTGTGTGTGTGTGTGTGTGTGTGTGTGTGTGTGTGTGTGTGTATTAGTGTAGGCTGATTGGTGGTGGTGCCTGTGCTTCCCATCACTCAGAAGTTATGTAGCAAGCTAAGGTGACAACAGTGCCTGTCATGGACGTTTCCCAGTTGCTTTGAATGTTCAAAATCATAGGGTAAGAACACTTTTAAAGTCTCAAGTCAAGTCCTTTTTGACTAGCCTTTTTGACTAGCTAGCTAGGTAGCTGTTTAGCTTTCTAGAACATTCACTTATTTGTTTGTAAACAATTACCAAGCCAGTTATCTACCACATGTTCTTGTCAAACTGTCGATAGAGTAGCCAGCAAGAAACAAGATATGCAAAATAACAGTCTAAAATCCACTTGAGGGTAAATAAATCAGATTTGACCAGTCAGACACAAGTCACATGGCCATGAATTAGATTTTAAATATGGCTTGAATTATCCAATTCCATGTGCTTTATGGCTGGCTGTTCAGACTGCAGGAAAAAGAACAGATTCGAATCAGATATGCAACTACATAGGACTACAAACCACACCCGTGCAAAACAAGCTGAAATGTCATGTCTTTTCAGACAGCTCTTACACTAAAGGGGCATTATCATTTTCACAATTTCAAATTATTATTCCAACCTCAGAGTGGAAATATACACTGCTCAAAAAAATAAAGGGAACACTAAAATAACACATCCTAGATCTGAATGAATGAAATATTCTTATTAAATACTTTTTTCTTTACATAGTTGAATGTGCTGACAACAAAATTACACAAAAATTATCAACGGAAATCAATTTTATCAACCCATGGAGGTCTGGATTTGGAGTCCCACTCAAAATTAAAGTGGAAAACCACACTACAGGCTGATCCAACTTTGATGTAATGTCCTTAAAACAAGTCAAAATGAGGCTCAGTAGTGTGTGTGGCCTCCACGTGCCTGTATGACCTCCCTACAACACCTGGGCATGCTCCTGATGAGGTGGCGGATGGTCTCCTGAGGGATCTCCTCCCAGACCTGGACTAAAGCATCCGCCAACTCCTGGACAGTCTGTGGTGCAACGTGGCGTTGGTGGATGGAGAGAGACATGGTGTCCCAGATGTGCTCAATTGGATTCAGGTCTGGGGAAGGTCATACAGGCAGTCCATAGCATCAATGCCTTCCTCTTGCAGGAACTGCTGACACACTCCAGCCACATGAGGTCTAGCATTGTCTTGCATTAGGAGGAACCCAGGGCCAACCGCACCAGCATGTGGTCTCACAAGGGGTCTGAGGATCTCATCTCGGTATCTAATGGCAGTCAGGCTACCTCTGGCGAGCACATGGAATGCCACCCCACACCATGTCTGACCCACCGCCAAACCGGTCATGCTGGAGGATGTTGCAGGCAGCAGAACGTTCTCCACAGCGTCTCTAGACTCTGTCACGTCTGTCACATGTGCTCAGTGTGAACCTGCTTTTATCTGTGAAGAGCACAGGACACCAGTGACAAATTTGCCAATCTTGGTGTTCTCTGGCAAATGCCAAACGTCCTGCACGGTGTTGGGCTGTAAGCACAACCTCCACCTGTGGACGTCGGGCCCTCATACCACCCTCATGGAGTCCGTTTCTGACCGTTTGAGCAGACACATGCACATTTGTGGCCTGCTGGAGGTAATTTTGCAGGGCTCTGGCAGTGCTCCTCCTGCTCCTCCTTGCACAAAGGCGGTGGTAGTGGTCCTGCAGCTGGGTTGTTGCCCTCCTACAGCCTCCTCCACGTCTCCTGATGTACTGGCCTGTCTCCTGGTAGCACCTCCATGCTCTGGACACTACGCTGACAGACACAGCAAACCTTCTTGTCACAGCTCGCATTGATGTGCCATCCTGGTTGAGCTGCACTACCTGAGCCACTTGTGTGGGTTGTAGACTCTGTCTCATGCTACCATTAGAGTGAAAGCACCGCCAGCATTCAAAAGTGACCAAAACATCAGCCAGGAAGCATAGGAACTGAGAAGTGGTCTGTGGTCAGCACCTGCAGAACCACTCCTTTATTGGGGGTGTCTTGCTAATTGCCTATAATTTCCACCTGTTGTCTATTCCATTTGCACAACAGCATGTGAAATTTATTGTCAATCAGTGTTGCTTCTTAAGTGGACAGTTTGATTGACTTGGAGTTACATTGTGTTGTTTAAGTGTTCCCTTTATTGTTTTGAGCAGTGTATATTAAACACAAGAATATCACATTTTTGACTGCACTGCCTCTTTAATGTTGGAAACACAACTTGGAAAAACAATTTGATAAGTATGATTGCACCATCATGATTCAAATTAATTTAAGTAAGGGATAATCCAGTAAAGTTACCTTCCATGGAGTTGCATTATTTTCCAGAGAATGTATAGAGCCCCGAGTTGATTATCCCTTTTATACCATGGCTATAATTTCACACATTTGCCACTAGAAGTGTGTTAATTTGGCAGAAGAAATTGGCTGACAGTCGTGGTATATCAGACCGTATACCACAGGTATGACAAAACATTTATTTGTATTTCTCTAATTATGTTGGTAACCAGTTTATAATAGCAATAAGGCACCTCGGGGGTTTGTGATATATGACCAATACACCACGGCTAAGGGCTGTAGCCAGGCACTCCGTGTTGTGCATAAGAACAGCCCTTAGCAGTGGTAAATTGGCTATATATCACACCCCCTCAGGACTTATTACTTAATTAAGTATTTTGTTGTTGTAGATGGGACAGTAACATTAGTAATCTCAAAAAAGGTATACTTTATCAAAAATGTTTTAATATATTTAAAAATAAATATTTGTATGTTTAGCTCACATAATATAATGTAAAAGTATGCATTAAGGTGTCTGTAAAACAGTAAATGTGTCAATAACGAATTTAATACATCCAAATGCATTCTACAGCTTTTTTTTACAATCGTGGGGTGGGGGGGTGCCACGATGAAGGCAGGCTTTTTTTACAATCGTGGGGGGAGTGCCACGTTGAAGGCAGGCTTTTTTTTGGCACGCTGGGTTCAACACTTAAAAATCATTGGTTTTAATACGGTCAATACATATTTAACCACGCCCTCAAGACAATGGTAGGGTACATTAAGACAAGGACAGTTAGTAATATCTGGGTTTACTGGTACAAGAAGGTGCTTTCAAGTAGATTAAATACCATTGTTAATGTCAATTCTATTTGGAGTATTATTATTTTCACCTGCACTGCTGTCATCTGGAATCCACAGCCCGGCTGTGTCCCGTAGCTATAGATTTGGTCTGGAGGGCTGTGAAAGACGATGCATCTGGTACTCAGGGTACTGTGTTTCTCTCTGCTCATACCGGGCTGTCTGAGTAGCACTGGCGAGATAGCGATAGGCTGTGCGCAATGGAGAACCTCTGCTGGTTCTCCGGATATCTGCTGTGAAAGCTGCCATCCAGGTAAGTTTCTAAACTAGGAAACTGTATATGGTTTAACTTTAACAGTACTCGGTAAATTAATGTAATATGGCTTGGATTTTGAGAATTCGATTCTAGAGGGTTTATCTGGTTAAATTATGGGGTCTATTCAATCTGTAAAATTGAAGCGTTACAAATTCCGCGATAGAAATGTAAAGTTAATTTCTGATTGACATGACATATGCAGCGTTAACCGTGAATGATGTCTCTGCTAAAGCTGGAACATTGCCTTTAAATGTCAACAAAGCTGTACAAATTAACTTCTGGGAGGCAGATTGAATAGAGCCCATGTCTTTCATGGGGATGAAAAATCTAGTGTATCCCAGGTTGTGAATTAAATATTATTTCCTCTTTAGTGGTTATACCACAGTGACCCAGTTGATTTTCAGTGGTTTCTAATAGGACCACATTAAAGGAGATGGATAATGATCACCCGGGATCAGATCAATGATAAACTCAGCTCTATGTGGGAAGGGAAATAGTTTCCTATCAAAAGCATTTACCTTATATATTCATGTCCACTGCAATTGCTACTGATGAAGCAAATGTGATGTTAATCACCTGACTCTGAGTTATTATGGATGCAGATTTGATTTCAATATAGTACGTTCAATGTTGTCTGTGTGTGTATTTGCGTAGGGAACCGTCTGGTGACTCCCTGTGGTCCAGACCCGAAAAAGCTGTGTGTTCCCTGTAGGAATGAGACCTACACAACTGACACGACATCACTCTCCTGTCGCAGGTGTACTCAGTGCGTAGGTATGTCACCAGGATATTTGAGCTTTTAACATTATTTATTTACCCCTGAACTGAAATGTCTATTGTTTGATAAATTAGACTTTTAACAATTATTCATTTTACTCCACTATCGCATGCTTTTGTGTGTGTGTGTAGGTGGGGCACTGACCCTTAAGAAGGCCTGTACAAGAAGCAAGGACACAGAGTGTGACTGTAAGGCAGGACTCAGATGTGGTGATGGCCACTGCTCCTTTTGTGTCCAGGAGTGTGGAAAGGGCCAGGAACCTCTTCCCGCTGCACGTAAGACACATCTGTACCTGCAAACACTAAAGTCATACACGTTATCTGGCATGCCTAATAAGACTCAATCTCAGGACACTTATTCACCAAGTCTCAAACCCCTGCCTGTTTGTCTTCATAGGCTCCTGCCGGAATTGTCCAGTTGGGACCTTCAGTGACCAAATCCATGAGAAGTGTAAGCCTTGGAGAACAAGGTTAGACTTAATTTCCCCCTAAACTCTGAGTTTGATTCAATATTGGTGTACTGGTAATACTAATGCCATGGCAGTAATCTGCCAACAAATTATTACCGTATGCAGCAAATCACAGCAACCCGGAACAAAAATCCTGCACCATGGCTACTCAATGTAATCTGGTATTGGAGAAAGCCAATCTTGAATCTTTATTTCTCCATCTCTGTCCCAGCTGTCCCCATCCCCATGAACACATTGTGGCCTTTGGAGATGCAGTTAGTGACAGCAAGTGTGGCATTACCAACAATTCAATCCCACAAGTGATTACCTTACCTACGAAACGAGGCTCTGAAGGTAAGACCTGTGAATCTAACACTATGGCAAAATTGATGTTGTAATATCACCTTGTTTGAAAGATGCCAACCTCTTACTCCCAGATGGCACAGGGCTGGTTTGGGCTATAACGGCCTCGTGTGGAGTCTTTATCATCCTTATTATCTTGTTTCTGGTCATCATCATCAACAACAACAAAAGGAAACCAGAGAAGACAACCCACAATGAGCCAAACCTTATTGTGCCAACTCCTCCTACAGGTAATCATGTTCCTCCTCATTATCAGGGGACAACTCATCCATACTCGATCAATATTCTGTACGCTTTCAAACTGTTGTCCTGAAATGTAGAAACAGCTTTAACTTAACCTCACATTAAAATATAAACTCAATCTTCTCTCCCTGATCCTCCCTCGCTCCCCCCCCCCCCCCCCCCTCCATCTCAGATGAGCCGAGGAGCCTGATAGAGGTCAGTTTCCACCACCCTCAGCAGGAACAGGGCAGCAGTTCTGAAACACTGCACTCCCAGGACTCTGAGACCAAGCTCCTGCCTGTGTGATTGGGAGTGGCGAGGTTATACCAGGTCTGATCTCCAGGCCACTACCTCACACACTGGCTCTCTGATGCCTTTCCAGTGATTGGCCAACACATCGTTCCAGTACTGTTAGACTGATTGTTCATGCCACACGCTGTCACTAAGGAATTGAGAGGTTCAGATACTTTAATACCCCAGCATTTGTTTGTATCTTACATGCACATTCAAAGATGTGAATATTGAGATCTCTATTTAACAATGACTTTCTGTGAAAGTATACCATTTATGTCAGCCAGTAAACTGATATTCAAATGTCAGTAGTGGTGGGGAAGTTCAGGGGGAAAAACGTTGTCATTATTTGACCTATTCATTAGTTAGACTCCCCAGCAGTTACTGTATCAAGTGTCTGCTGCTGGATTAGTTCAACTATGTACTTGTACATTTCCTGGTTTTATTAGCATAGTTTCCTGTTAATACAGTTTAGATGACCTAAACGTGATGACATGCTACACTTGACATTTGTATGTGTGAGGATGTGAGCAGAGTCATGCCGTTTTCGTATAATACAGCGCAATGTGGGGTTGCAGCAACAGTGTAAACCACAGGCAGCGAGATGTGACTGCCCACATTCCTCCCACTGCCTCGTATCGTATTCACGTATTTCCTGTAAGGCTAAACTCCGCTGCCCACAGTTACTGATCAGAAGTAAATATCCCTATTTAACATTACTGTGACACCTGATTAATTACAGCAAGGACAAAAGGTATTTTTCTCAGCACTTTGTTAGGAATGTGCCAATGTGATACAGTACGGGACTTGGAGCAGCGTTTTGTGTGAAAGTACTGCTTGTATTGAATGGGATAAGAGTGAAGGACATGTGTGGGAAACAATATGTCATATTCTTCTCTATGATACACTGCCAGAAAGTGAGGGGTCTGGACTTTCCTCAAATGTAGTAGGGGATGCTAAAGGTCAGGGAGTCCTCTCATGTGGGGCTTTCCCCAGCCCTTTACACAGAAGCTTATCTAATATCATTGGAACCATAAATTAACTAATACAAATGTAAATTGTACTTGACACGCAATTTATAATGTAGGCAGTAGGCATTGCAAGTGATTCCAAAGGGCTACCTTTAACCTCGTTTGATTAAACCCTTTCACCACTGTAGTTTTGCAATCACAAGCATTGTTTGTGGCTGTTCCTTTGGCTTGCTTATACATGCATGTTAATTCAAGCCATTTTTTCCTGGTTGTAAATAATGGCTTTCACAAGGTATCCTACGTGCTGTACAATGGGATGACAGATCTGTGATAAAAGTGTCTGCCACGCGATGCCTCCCTGTGGGCTCTCCACTAAGCAGAGCTGGGAAAGCCCAGGGATTCTGATGTGTCATATTAATCATGTAGTACCATCACTGCTGGGAATGTACACAATGAAACTGGTCTGACTAAAGCTCACGGGATCTCGTTGGAATGCTGAATTACACAGTGCAGGGAAGACATGAATGTTAAAAAGAGCACCTCAGCCAGAGGATTGTGTAGAAACATTGGTCAGATCTGTACTCATGTAACCTGGACTTGTCATGTGTGCAGAGGAGTAGCGTATCAGTGGAGTTACAGACGTAAGGGTGTCTGAACTGTATCTGTATTTAGCTGGTGTGACAGGCATAGGCCACTGAGATGGAACGTCTCACATTCACAATAGGGGCCATAATTGCCTACATGGTGTAAAATGTTAACCCACACCCATGGAGTGGGCTTATAACAGTAGAGGTGTTAATGAGTCATCACCGCCACAGACTGTCAGTCATCTGAGGACAGGGTTTTTAAAGAGCCAGTTACTGATGGATTATTGAGTGGCATTCATGCGAATATGTACTTGGACTGGCAGGCTCCTAGGACTTTCTATGCCTTGTATACAATATGTTATAGGCCATGATAAAATGGTACTGATTGAATAAGTACTGTAATATTGTTGTTTTGATATTAAAGAACTAGTAAATACCACTGGGTTGTCTTATTGTATTCCAACCAACTGTCATAATCAGCTAAAGTTATGACAGCACATTTCTGGTCGGCATACAGTACCTTCGGAAAGTATTCAGACCCCTTGACTTTTTCCACAATTGTTATGTTATAGCCTTATTCTAAAACTGATTAAATTGCTTTTTCCCTCTTGCTTTTCCCCCATAAAGACAAAGCAAATTGTTGCTAATTTATTAAAAAATAAACTGAAATGTCACAAAAGTACGCAGACCCTTTGCCAAAAGGTGCTTCAACAAAGTACTGAGTATTGATTACAGCGTCAAGTCTTAGGTATGACGCTACAAGCTTGGCACACCTGTATTTGGGAAGTTTCTCCCCTTCTTCTCTGCAGATCCTCTCAAGCTCTGCCAGGTTGGATGGGGAGTGTTGCTGTACAGCTATTGTCAGGTCTCTCCAGAGATGTTCGATCGGGTTCAAGTCCGGACTCTGGCTGGACAACTCAAGGACATTCAGAGACTTGTCTCAAAGCCACTCCTGTGTTGTCTTGGCTGTGTGCTTAGGGTTGTTGTCCTGATGGAAGGTGAACCTTTGCCCAGTTTGAGGTCCTGAGTGCTCTGTAGCAGATTTTCATCAAGGATCTCTGTTCTTTGCTCTGTTCATCTTTCGCTCAATCCGGACCAGTCCCCCAGTCCCTGCCTCTGAAAAACATCCCCACAGCATGATGCTGCCACCACCATGCTTCACCATAGGTATGGTGCCAGGTTTCCTCCAGACGTGATGCTTGGCATTCAGGCAAAAGAGTTGGTTTCATCGGACCAGAGAATTTTGTTTCTCATGGTCGGAGTCCTTTAGGTGCATTTTGGCACACTCCAAGCGCGCTGTCATGTGCCTTTTACTGAGGAGAGGCTTCCGTCTGGCCACTCTACCATAAAGGGATGATTGGTAGAGTGTTGCAGTGATGGTTGTCCCTCTGAAAGGTTCTCCCATCTCCACAGATGAACTCTGTAGGAATGACCATCAGGTTCTTGGTCACCTCCCTGACCATGGACCTTCTCCCCGATTGCTCAGTTTGGCTGGGCAGCCAGCTCTAGGAAGAGTCTTGGTGGTTCCAAACATCTTCCATTTAAGAAAGATGGAGACCACTGTGTTTTTGGGGACCTTCAACACTGCAGAAATGTTTTGGTTCCCTTCCCTAGATTCTGCACCTCGACAGAATCCTGTCTCGGAGCTCTTGGGACAATTCCTTTGACCTCATGGCTTGGTTTTTGCTCTGACATGCACTGTCAACTGTGAGACCTTATATAGACAGGTGTGTTCCTTTCCAAATCATGTCCAATCAATTGAATTTACCACAGGTGGACTCCAACTTGTAGAAACATCTCAAAGATAATCAATAGAAACAGGATGCACCTGAGCTTAGTATCAAAGGGGCTGAATATTTATATAAATAAGGTATGTTTTTTAAATGTTTTCATACATTTGCTAAATGTATTTGTCATTATGGGGTATTGTGTGTAGATTGCTAAGGGGAAAAAATAATTTAATCAATTTTAGAATAAGGCTGTAATGTAACAAGATGAGGGAAACGTCAAGGGGTCTGAATACTTTGAAGGCACTGCAAGTTTCCCTAAGAGAGAGGAAAAAGACAATATTACTGCTGAGGTTTCATGGCTGTTCATTTTATTCAGAAAAACTTCTCAGAAACCTACGAGAGCACTAATGCCAGTGTGTGTATATAATATATGTGTCTCAATAGTAATATGAACATTTCTACTTAAATAGAAGAACAGAATGAATAATGTTCATGCTCAAACATGAAAAAGTATTGTACAAGATTACATTTAAGCAATGAAGCAGATTGTGTTCATAAGACACTATAAACACAAAACTAAAAGTATTTATCAATACAAAATAAATGCGATCGTTTGAATCAACTGTTCCATAAAAAATAACTGGCAATAATAGGTCACAGAATATAAGTAAACAACAATTGTGTGTGCATAAACAAAAATCATGCAATAAAGATAAGTTGTAGCAAACTACAAGCCCAGCAGTGCCTGTCTAATGTGCAGTTACTGTATGATGTGTGCAAAAAAAATACTGTTTAAATAAAAGGAACGGAAATGTACAGTACAGAGCGATGATTGTCTGTTGAATGCACTCGAATGAGTGCTGCAAAAGGATGGGAAGCAGAGAGTTGGTGGGAAAACTACATTGAGGATGTATTTTAGTAGTTGAACTTACATAACCAATCAATGTCCAGTTAAGGTTGCTGGTAGAAGGTTTAGCAGTATGCTTTGTTGACTGGGTTTGCAGTGTCCTCCTGTCATACACTAAAGATGTAGCGTTAGCTGTAGGGTGGCTACAGTACAGTATGTACAGCATGGGGATCCCAGGGATTAAACATATGACTCAATATCCTACCATAGACTTGGCTTACTGGGGAAATACAGTATTAGCATAAAGTGACAAGTCTATTTCCCAGTACTTGGGAAACTTGTCACTTTAGCAGGGTGTGAATGACATGATAGTAATGATATAGTATTGATAGAGAGCTCCTCAGGTATTTTTCAAACAGATATTGACAAGAGGGATTGGATGCAATCCCTGTCAGATATGGTTAAAGCCATGTGGAGTGTTACTTAGATCTCCCCATTAAAGGGATACTTCAGGATTTTGGCAGTGAGGCTCTCTATTTACTTCCCCAGAGCCAGATGAACTCGGATACCATGTTTGTGTCTCAGTGTCCAGTATGAAGGTTGGAGGTAAATTTGTGAGCCAATACTAACTAGCGTTAGCACAATGACTGGAAGTCTATGGGTAGTAATTGCGCTACCGCAAGTTAGCATTGGCTCACAAATTTACCTCTAACTTCTTTCATACGGGACAAACACAAACATGGTATCCGAGTTCATCTGACTCTGGGGAAGTAGATAAAGGGCCTCACTGCCAAAATCTTGAAGTATCCCTTTAATAATACTAAATAATAAAACAAATAAAAGTAACAAACAATCAAACATAGTGATTGATATTAACCTTCCCTCATCAACACAGAAGACGAGAGAATAATTGGCAGGTCAACTATAATTCTTCACTTTGTTAATTATATTAGGTTATATGAACCCAAATTGTTGTCTTATCTACACCAGTAATTTAAACAAAAACAAAATCTCCAATTGTATTTAACTGGTTAAAGTGCTAGTTGGGACAACTAAATAATAATACAAGTAGTGTGTGGGGGGGGGGGGGGGGTGTAAATTGATATGGGGCGGGATGAGGGGTTGTTCCCTGTACACCCAGGCCCAGTATCTCTAACTGTGACATCACTGCTGCTTACAGTTCTCCTTCTTCTCTTTGGATTTGGCGCGTCCTGATTTGGCGCTTTGCCTCTTCGTGGGCGGGATGAACGTAGGCTCCTCCATGAAGTCATGTAAGTGGGGGATTGGATGAGACTGACAGGAGGATGGGCCTATTAAGAAGACAAGAGAAGGTCCTATAACTGTACATCACCTCTATATGAAGCTACATGTTATGGTGAGGTGTTACATTGTTATTCCTACCAGAAATGGTCTGTCCCGCTCTGATGCTCTCCTTGCCTGGTCTCTTGGTCTTGAAAGTTGGGTCCAGTTCCTCTGCAATGTTTCTGATTGGCTGTTGTGATCTGTAAGGATATAAGTAGCAGGTTGAAATATAGAACTTTTCATAGCCTAATCTATTACAAAACATATGATTGCAGTCCATTACACAGGTAGCAAATCTCTAGCAAAAACTTTTTCAAAAGACCCATATTTTAGCAGCAAATGATAAGATCAGTCAGGTGCTAAAGAGGGCATTTCCAGACAGGGGTTTCCCAGCATTATACATTAGAGTGGCACAGTAGGGTTGGCTGGTATACTGGGGATATTTTGAAATACTCATGGTATGATTTTCAATAAAGTTTTTATTACATTGAAGTATTTATTTTGACTTTAAATACCTGCAGTCAACTTGTGCACTAGTTTAGGAGATAAAGCAGATTGCGTTCTTCATTTGACCTGTTCCATTATTTTTCATCATGAAGCTTACCAGTAAGTACTTACCAGTAGGCATGCCTCGTTCCCTTAAAATAGCTGAGCCGGTCACATTTGTTTAGAAATGCAGGTGATCTAGTAACACTTTGCTAAATATTTTCCAGTTAGATGTGTTATAACTGTCTAAAATGTGCTAAATACTGTGTATTTTATTTGCTAACTTACTAACGAGTTATCCAAGTGGCTAGCTTCCTACAAAAATCAAGCTCATCTTGGTAACTGCAGAGAATCCCCTCCTGGATCAAGAACCTTACGGTTGTTTTGTGGGTGAGGAAAAATGTGAGTAGCATGTTTGAGTTTCTTGTATAACTTTGAGCTGGGATGTCTGTCCTGCAAATAGTTGAGAGACCATATAAAATGTTTGCATACGCTCATTTACATTTAGCTAGCATCCGCAATGGGATTTTACATGTACTTGGTAATACCGCATACTGCAGGATGGTTGGTTTGAAGTTATGGAAATATGGATACCGCCCAAGCCTGACTCACAGTGTTGAGGTGGGGCTAGGGGCCTGAGAGTCTGGAGAGCACTCCTCAGTAGGAGATGGGAGGCCCTCGGAGTCCAGTCTCTCCCGCTGAATCTGACACACAGAACACATTATTATTATATTGTTTTGAAATAAGACTGTTAAGTCCATGTATAGTGTCAATAGTTAACATTATACGTAGACAATGGCTCATAAAACCAGCAGCAGCCACCGGTCTCTCTCTGGCAGTTCTCCTGTTGTGGGGGTCAGCCAGGTCATGCTGTTCACGTCGTGATCCCGGGCCATTAAGGTCACGTGACTGGCGATTCGACTGTATTTCCTGTTTCTGCATGAAGCGGGCGATTTCCTGACAGAGGACACAGTGACCATGAAGGGTCAATACACAATAGGCATGTTGTTACACATTGGACAGGTGGACTCTAGCTGAAGGCTTTGAGGGACCTATGACCTGAACCTATGATTTATCTGATGAATTTTGAGATTGGTTGATAAAAAGGTCAAATGAACTTTGGAAGCACATCCCCTAGTTAAAGAAGGTAATATACCTCTCCTTAGATCAGGGGTATTCAACTGGGGGTCCACAGCCCTCAAAGGTACTTTTTTTAGAAAAACGTTTTACTTGATTTAACTAGGCAAGTCAGATAAGAACAAATTCTTATTTACAATGACAGCCTACCCCGGCCAAACCCTAACAATGCTGGGCCAATTGTGCGCTGCCCTATGGGACTCCCAATCACGGCCGGTTGTGATACAGCCTGGAATCGAACCAGGGTCTGTAGTGATGCCTCTAGCACTGAGATGCAGTGCCTTAGACCACCGCACCACTCGGGAGCCCTTTTCGCAGGGGGTCTGCGACAAATATAGAAGCAAAAAATTTATGACTTTTGAATTACATGCCTACAGTAGAAAAGAGTAGAATATTTTATTTCTAATAATGTCAACTTTATTTCTTAACTCCTAGTATTGAGCAAAATAAGAGTCAATTACACTCGCTGGAGTATCTATTTAACATAGGCTTTGAAAAAGCACCCGCGAACAGGCTACCAGTGCCACTGGCAAGTTTTATTGACTTGGACATAAACTTTTGCTAACCTTTGTTTAACCAGATAAATAGCTGCTCTAAGCAAAAATGTGTTTGGAGTTACCTTTCTAGCAAATAGTATGTTAGAGTTTACACTTCCTACAATTATAATGTGGGGAAGTCAAAATAATGAGAAAAAAATGTCTAGCAGATCTATTCATTTTAAAATGTTGATTACTTCTCCTCGCCATTATTAGTTTTGTTAACGTATGAAAGGGTCCCTGGGTCTTCGGTTTTCCTGGGAGCGGGTGCCTGGGCAAGGAAAGGTTGAAGACCTCTCACCTAAATCATAGCCTCACTTGCAGTCAGTTCTGTTGGGAGATAATACCAAAATCATGATATTTCCTTTTACACCTTTATCTTACCTCATCCTGAGCCACTTGCGCAACTCTGAAGTCTCCCTCTGGGTAGGAGTCATGTTGAGAGAAGGAAGAACGGGCTGGAGGGCTCTGCAATGACAAGAGGATAACTCAGCATGGTGTTGCTGCAGTAACTCCCCTGAATCTACTCTGAACATGTCATGACTCTATGACCAAGAACATATTCAAAATGGCTTCTGAAGTTTCATAATTGTATGCTCGTTAATGTGTAAAAAAATAAAATACATTTCCTGAAAACCTCAAATTTTCAAGACAGACCATCAAACAGCGACATTTAGTAACATAGTTGGATGTGAGCCGACACAGTACAGCCAGTAGGATGATCCTCCCTTACCTTAGTCAACAGTTTCTCCTCCTCCTTTTGCAGCCTCCTGGCCAGCTCCTCATCCAGCAACACCTGGTGCAGTTCCCCCAGGTCCAGACACACCCCCTCCTCTGGCTGCAGTGCGGCTCCTGTAGAAGGAAAGACCTGGGTCAGGAAGGTTTAGAGATAAAGGCTGTGATGAGGTATGATTAAAAGGTCTATGAAATGAAATCTAGTGAAGGATACTGAACAAAAATTGAAACGCAACATGCAACAATTTCAAAGATTTGACTGAATTACAGTTCATAAAAGGACATCAGTCAATTTAAATCAATTAATTAGGCCCCAATCTATGGATTTCACATGACTGGGAATACAGATATGCAGCGGTTGGTCACAGATGCCTTAATTTAAAAAATAAAGTAGATCAGAAAACCAGTCAGTATCTGGTGTGACTCATTGCAACATCTCCTTCACATAGAGGTGATCAGGCTGTTGATTGTGGCCTGTGGAATGCTGTCCTACTCCTCTTCCATTGCTGTGCGAAGTCGCAGGATATTGGCGGAACTGGAACACGCTGTTGGAAATTCTCAAATGGTGAGTATGCAGGTGAAAGAACTGGGACATTTTTAGCTTCCAGGAATGGTATACAGATCCTTGCGACATGGGGCAGTGCATTATCATGCTGAAACATGAGGTGATGGCAGCGGATGAATGGCACGACAATGGGCCTCAGGATCTCATCACGGTATCTCTGTGCATTCAAATTGATTAAATACAATTGTGTTTCGTTGTCCCTAGCTTATGCCTGCCTATACCATTTGCCCACAGAAGTCGGTTCTGACGCCAAACTGCAGTCAGGTCAAAAACCTGGTGTGGACAACGAGTACGCGGATGAGCTTCCTTGAGAATTTCTGCACAAACTATTTGGTTGTGCAAACCTACAGTTTCATCAGCTGTCCGGGTGTCTGGTCTCAGACTGTCCACAGGTGAAGAAGTTGGATGTGGAGGTCCTGGGCTGGCGTGGTTACATGTGGTCTGTGGTTGTGAGGCCGGTTGGACATACTCCCAAATTCTGTAATGCGACGAGGCGGCTTATGGTAGAGAAATTAACATTCAATTCTCTGGCAACAGCCCTGGTGGACATTCCTGCAGTCAGCCTGCCAATTGCACTCTCCCTTAAAACTTGAGACATATGTGGCATTTTGCTGTGTGACGAAACTGCACATTTTAGACTGGCCTTTTATTGTTCCCAGGACAAGGTGCACCTGTGCAATGATCGTGCTGTTTCATGCCACATGCCACACAATTTCTGGGATCTTTTATTTCAGCTTATGAAACATGGGACCAACACTTTACATGCTGCGTTTATATTTTTCTTCATAATTAGAGAAAAGAAACATACTGCAAATCATACAGCACATGTGCTGGAAGACAGGTCTGGGGTAGCAGGTAGACTAGCAGATAGCATTGGGCCAGGAACTGAAAGGTTGCTGGTTCAAATACCCGTGCTGTCAAGATGAAAAGTGGGCAAGGCCTTAACCCTATTTTGCTCCAGGGGCATCACACTACTATAGCTGACCCTACAGAACAACATCTCACTTTACCTATCCTGTGTATGTGACAAAATATTTATTTAAGAATAAAATAGGTTCATCAAGAAGAACAACAATCATCTCTTGGATCATTTCAAGAGAGGACAAAGATGAAGGATGGAGAGGGGTTTGAAGAACAGCTAGTCTATAAATGAGGGAAATCCAGATGAAGATATTTCCCAGACCATCCGAATGAACACTACAAAAGAAAAATCTAATTTCTGAGAAAAATAAAAAGATTTGGAGGCCCCTCCTTTAAACACAAGGAAACCAAGATGAGTAGATTTTTTTGTTTAAGGAGGGAGGACGTGAAGAGGAGTAGACATACACAGAGAGGTTGTTGGGAAGCTTTGGGTAAAGAGTACAGTAGTCGCCTCCCCTGCAGGTCTGTGTTCAGAGTGCTGAGGTACCTGCAGCTCAGGGTGTTACCTGCTTTGGAGGTGTGCCTCGATCTGGCCCTGATGGAGGCCCCTCTGCTGCAGAAGCTTTGGCTGAAATGGTGGGCTCTCAGCAGGGGTCTATCCTCCCTCCTCTCTTCCTCCTCCTCTGAGCTGTTCTGCTCCTCCTGCTTATACCCATGCTGGCAATCACTTGCACTCCTCACCCTGCGCTCACTATGGTGGTGCCTATCATCCCTGCCATCCCTCTTCTGGTCCCCACCTGAGCTGACCCTGTTCCTAGGGTCTCCACTACTCCTCCTCCCCCCTCTCCCTCTGCTGTGTTCAACATTGACCTCAGTCCCACTACCCTCCACTATGGTCAGGTTTTCAAGGATTCTTTCTCCCTCTCCTCCATGGCCTTGGTTACTGTAGCCTTCGCTTTGTGAGGCTCTCTTTCTTTCCCCGACATCTCCATGGTAACTACGCCTGGTGGGGACAGCTCTTAGAAACGCTCTCTGTTGATGTTGAGAGTCACTGTGGGCAACGGCATTTTCCCCATCATGCACTTGGCAGTCTCTGACCTCACCTCTGACCCCCCGTGACCTTGACCCCCCTTGGAAGCTCTGCCTCACGGCCACACTCCTCTCTCTTAAATCATGGGCAATCAGGTCCCATACATTCACTGCGAGCCTGCTGTCGTCATGGTAACTATAACAATGCCTGCTGGCATTGTCCTGGAAGCGGACTTGTTTGTTGTCGCTGGTTTCTCTGTAGGTCCACCTCCTCCTAACCCCCCCGTCTCTATCCTGCAGCCCTCTGGCAGAGTCATTAGTACTACTGATGTAGCGCCACCCTCTCCCCTCCTCTGACCTGGGCTCCCTGTCATAACCCCGGTCATGCTTTGCCCTGGGATTCTTATCCCAAATCCTAGCCCTCTTTTCCTTAACCCCCCTATCCCTGTCCTGACAACTCCCCCTATGCCTTTCCACCCTTGTTCCACTTCCCCTCTCCCACATCCTGCTGCGCTCTTCTCTGGAGCTGATGGGACTGCCGAGACTCCTGTAACTTCTCTCTGGTAGTTGGTACACAGAAGCCTGGCAACGACTAGGGGGAGTATTGAGCCATTTCTCCAGTCTACAGGGCCGGGATGGAGGGAGGTGTTCAGGGAAAACAGTGTCTGCGTCCTCTGAGCCTTCATCACTCAAATAGTCTGGTGGAGGGCATTGGAGGTAGTTTCTGATGAGTCTAGTTGGATTAGAGTGTCCATTATGTGATGATTGTGTTCTGTTATTCTGTCCTGCTGACCTGTGGGTCTCATACAGAGGCTCAGCAGTAGAGTGTGACTGTGGCTGTGTGTTAGAGATGGAACATTGCCACCTGCTGGTAGCAGGCTGATGGTGCAGCCCTTCTCCCTGGCTAGGGCTGGTGCTGAGAGCAGGCAGGCGTGAGCATGACGAGGGTGAGCCACGGACGTTGGTACCGTCTATAATCAAGCCAAACATGCAAACACAAAAGCAGGTGAGTGTGGGTGTTAATGGTTTATATTAGACAGGTGCAGTGAATGGTGCCAGGCTAACACAGGGTTCATTCATATCAATATACAAGGGACCATGCTAGACATGCCATTTTGTAATAATGTTGTTTAATATTTGGCAAGGAGGCATGTAATTAAATTATCCTAGATTATTTATCTATAAGTGAACATTTAAATACAAGCTTGACAGACAAAACAACGCACACAGTGCCACGGTCCATGTTATTAACAAGATAGCTAGAGCGAAGTGATTGCCAGAGTGATAAGGCTGCCAGGAAACCTGTAGAGTCAAGTGGATGCAGATTGGAATGTCCGGCTGAGGAGGAGGAGGACAGGCAGTCAAGTATGCAGAGCAAAGCAGGGTTAGATTAGAGCAGTCTCCCCAAGTAACTTCAGCTCTACACCTACTACGCAGGTAGTGGTTAAGAGCATTGGGCCAGTAACCGAAAGGTTGCTAGTTTGAATCCCTGAGCCGGCAAGGTAGAAAAACTTACCATTCTGCCCTTGAGCAAGACAGTTAACTCACAACACCTGTTCCCCGGGCGCTGATGACGTGGGCGTTGATTAAATCAGCCCCCCGCACCTCTCTGATCCAGAGGGGTTGGGTTAAATGCGGAAGACACATTTTGGTTGAATGCATTCAGTTGTGCAACTGGCTAGGTATCCCCGTTTGCCCACAGCTACAAACCGGCTACAATGACCCAGGTGTGGAGGGCTTGATCAGAGTTTAAGAGTCCAGAGTTGATTAGGATTTCAAGTCCTTCTGTGCCATATTTTGTCCTTGTTATGATCATAAAAGAAACAGTATGTACACCAACCATGGTGAAAAAGCATTGAGAAGTAACAATAAAATCAAGAGGACAGGTCAGAATAGCAGGTACCACCCAAAGTATGATTTAAACCAAAGCAATCATCCAACCAACCTTTGTCACCATTAGACATTATTTCAAGAATAAAAAGAGAAGAAACCAGATAGATGATAAAAAATAACCCTAAAGCAAATGACCCTGTCAACAGAGGGGCCTTTTACCCATAAAGCACACTGTTAGATTATAAAGTATTGTCATGCCTAGGAATAATTGGAAATCTTGTTTGAGGCCCAAACAAAACAATAGTGACAGTTTATTTTCTTCTATAATGAAGCAACAGATACTAAGTGTGACTGTACCATCACAGAGGCTTTCCTGCCCACTGCTCCTCTGCCTGACCCTCAGCTCCTCCTCTTCCTGGATGTGTTTAGCCATTTCCTGTGGAAACAAGGTTAGATCTATTATTGTTTCATCCATGGAACCAGAGCTGTAACAATACACTCAGTCAGCAGATGGGAATAAAGAGCCCAGAACAGGAGAAGAAATATGTTAATTGTATCCTTCACACACTCAGTTTGTGCTCAGTTGCAGTACCGAGTCAGTCAGAAAATGCCTAATATGTCAACCTCCAAATGCTTGCCAAGCATATGGCTGAGGTTAAGTAGGCTTGTGCCAATGTGTGGGCAGACGCTGGCATCAATCACTGTGGTTTTCTATTCAGCCTCCACCCATCTACATTCAGAGAACCTTTGAAAGAGATCATTCTGTACATTACAGATTAGTACCACAAGGTGTCAGTATAACATGGCCCAACATGACAATATAAACAGTAAAGCCCTGTTACCCTAAAATAACATTTGTCAAATCAACAACAGAGAATCTTCAGAGAAATAGGGTCAGGGTTCTTACTTCTTGGTCATGAATGACTGGTGTGATGCAAAGCATCAAATCAAGCCACAGATATATTATTGCTACATGTTAAGGTGTATGAGTGACATGGCATTAGACCTAGAAATGATTGGCTCATGGTTCTTAAATCACAATTCAAATAAGGATCCAGTGGTAGAAAAAGTACTCAATTGTCATACTTGAGTAAAAGTAAAGATACCTTAATAGAAAAGTCACCCAGTTGGATACTACAGAAAAAGTCAAAGTATTTGGTTTCAAATAGAAGTATCCAAAGTAATTTCTGAAATATACTTAAGTACCAACAGTAAAAGTCTAAATAATTTCAAATTCCTTATAGCAAACAAGATGGTCACAATTGTCTTGTTTTATTTACAGATAGCCAGGGGCACACACCAACACGCCGACATAATTTACAAACTAAACATTTGTGTTTAGAAGAAATGACCAGTTATGTTTTGAGAATTTGAACATTTTCATGTCAAAATGTAACAACTACTTTTGGGTGTCAGGGAAAATGTATGGAGTAAAAAGTACATTATTTTCTATAGGAATGTAGTTTAAGTAAAATTTGGCAAAAATGTAAATAGTAAAGTACAGATACCTGAAAACTGCTTACGTAGGAGTTAGTATTTTTACTTAAGTACTTTACACCACTGCAAGGATCCAATTGCTCAATCACTGTCAGGTGGTTTAGTGGGTTAACTCAAACAAGCAGTAAGGACAAACAATACATCAAAAACTCTTCAGACCACGATACAAATGTATCTTTGCTTTGTCTGTGCTTTGTCTTTGCTTTGTCTGTGGAAATACTACAAATACTACAACTACAACAACTAAATAGTATTCAATGACGTGTGGAAACTTGCAACATGATAAGACTGACAACTAGTCTCTAATTGTATAGTCTGGGTGGCCTGCAATAGAAAGACAGTGGAAGTGTTGCTGAATGCAGAGCCACAGTAGGTGACTTGTCTCCATTATGGAGGGAGATCTAGCATGACCACAGTGGCTGCGCATCACAAAACCTGCGCCGTGTTAGCCTGGTCCCAGAGCGGTTTGTACGGTCTTACCAACTCCTATGGTCATTGTGGAAAAACAGCACAAACAGATCTAGGAACAGACTAGCTCCAGATGGCCAGGCCAGGCTGGTAATTTCAGGAAGGCCTGGGGGCTGACTCAATGGAAAATAAGAGGCCAGGCAGGCAGACCAGAACAGAACAGAACAGAAGGCCAACCTTTTATCTCCCTCTGCCTGGCTCAGCAGCTGGGCTCTGGTCTGGACAAATTGCTGAGAGTGGGCTGCTTTACTTTCATGAACACCTTGTGCAGGGTGGCAGTGGAATGCCAAGTTGACAAGGGCTGCCTCCCTTGTAACTTTGACCTCAAAAAAAAAAACTTGTGCTCTGCCTCCTCTGAGACAGAATTGAAGCCCTCCCTTGATGCCACCTGTAGATGTGTTTTATTTATTTAACCTTTATTTAACTAGGCAAGTCAGTTAAGAACAAATTCCTATTTACAATGACGGCCTACCAGAAGGCCTCCAGCGGGGGTTCAAAATACAATATAGGACAACACACATCCCGAGAGACAAGAGACACCACAACACTACTTAAAGAGAGAGACCGAAGACAACAACTATATCAAATAGTGCATGTTTAGATGGGTGGGCCCTTTCGGGACAAAAAAACCCTCCAATGACAAGTGTTAAGAGCCTCTTGGTTGGCTAAATCCCAGTGCTTAGCCAGCTTAGCCTTGCCAGCCTCAGCAGACAGTTAGCAGCTTGAAATGGCAGGTTAGCTCAGGGAGTGCAATGGGGAACTGGCATTCAGACTGACTGCACTGCCTGGTGCCTTCTGTTCTGCTGCACAATTAAACACACAGTCATCAGGGATGCTAATATTTAAATCAACACACTACATCAGCCAACGTTACATAAATGTGAATTTGCTTGGACTGTCTTTTAGGGATTCACAATGACCTTGGAAGTAGAATATGACTATCAGGCTTGGGTGGTATTTGGAAATAGCCACGGGATGGTTTTTCAATATCATCAACATTGAAACTATTGAAACTAGTTTTTCAATATATGTTTAGCTACTTCTTAAGATAATACCTGCAGTCAACTTGTGCAAAAAGTTAGGACATAAAGCAGATCGTATTCTTCATTTCACCTGTCAAATTATTTCACATTATGAAGCTTACCGTGGTATCACAGCACAGTTGAGCCAGTCACGTGTGTTTGTAAGTAGCACAACAGGAACAAGAGGGAGCAGGTGAGTCCAGCTGTGTATTGACAGGGGTCACATTTTATATTGAAAGTCAAGTTTTGTTTTGTTGTTGCTTTAATAGTGATCAGGGATGTGCAACTATAGTTTTCCTTCACAGAAAATACATTAGGGCAACACATTCAGCAGAAAACAGCTTAATTTTCATCAGATTTCAAAAGAAGTGCAATGCTATTTCACAGGCAGCCACAGAAGTAAATGAGCTTACAATGAAAAAGCAAAGTAATTGTTTTAGTAAAAAATTATGCATGGTCTTCATATTTTGTAATGTTTATCATAGGAAATGTAGCTGGCTACATTCTAATATTTTGCTTAAAAAGTTAATCTTGCATTTTACCAGATAAAAGTAGGCTGGCTACTATGAGAAAAGTACCAGAGAAAAGTAGGCTGGCTACTATGAGAAAAGTACCAGAGAAAAGTAGGCTGGCTACTATGAGAAAAGTACCAGAGAAAAGTAGGCTGGCTACTATGAGAAAAGTACCAGAGAAAAGTAGGCTGGCTACTATGAGAAAAGTAGGCTGGCTACAGAGAAAAGTAGGCTGGCTACTATGAGAAAAGTACCAGAGAAAAGTAGGCTGGCTACTATGAGAAAAGTAGGCTGGCTACAGAGAAAAGTAGGCTGGCTACTATGAGAAAAGTACCAGAGAAAAGTAGGCTGGCTACTATGAGAAAAGTACCAGAGAAAAGTAGGCTGGCTACTATGAGAAAAGTACCAGAGAAAAGTAGGCTGGCTACTATGGGAAAAGTACCAGAGAAAAGTAGGCTGGCTACTATGAGAAAAGTACCAGAGAAAAGTAGCTACACATCAGTCAGAGCGCTGTCTGCTGATAGAATGCCCTTCATGAATTCTCATCCAAGTGAAGATTGATGCCGAGCAGAAACCCTTCACTAACCCAGACGATGCTGGGCCAATTGTGCGCCACCCTATGGAACTCCCGGTCACAGCTGGTAACAACACAGCCTGGGATCGAACCTCAGGCTGTAGTGACACCACAACACTGCAATGCAGTGCCTTAGACCGCTGTGCCACTCGGGAGGCCAATCATTTCAGATCTGTGTTTAGAAAACGATATTTCTTATGCGTTTTATCTTTATTTCCTGTGTGAAAAGCATAGAATGTTGTATTAACTATCCAGTTAACAAGAAGTTTATCTAAACAAGTGCTTGACTAAATAAGGTGACAGGGCATCATATTGCATTAGCGTTCTGCCATGTTCGAGAAGTCAAAGACCTTTGGATGAGATCTATACAGATTCTACTGCCATCTTGATTTCCTTGCGTTTCTTTCAACTCTCGGTTGTTCTCGCCCCGTCTGCTCCTCCCCAATCTTCTCAGAGCAGAGCAGGCAGCCCTAGCGACTCCAGACTCCACAGATACAGCTTGTACACAAGCTGCTCCAGAGCCAGTACTGTTCTTCCTTCAGCCAAGCATGTGTCAAAACTTTGTTCATTTGCACAATGTCTCTTGTTCACATTTGCTTGTGTCAAAAAAAAAGACATTCGGAAGCTCCTACCTATACATTCTATACACAAAACATTAAGGACACCTTCCTAATATTAAGTTGCACCCCCCCCCCACTTTGGCCCTCAGAACAGCCTCAATTTGTCAAGGCATGGACTCTACAAGGTGTCGAAAGCGTTCCACAGGGATGCTGGCCCATGTTGACTCCAATGCTTCCCACAGTTGTGTCAAGTTGGCTGGATGTCCTTTGGGTGGTGGAACATTCTTGATACACACAGGAAACGGTTAAGCGTAAAAAGAAAAACCATCAGCGTTGCAGTTCTTCACACAATCTGGTGCACCTGGCACCTACTACCACACCCAGCTCAAAGGCACTTCAATCTGGTGCACCTGGCACCTACTACCACACCCCGCTCAAAGGCACTTCAATCTGGTGCACCTGGCACCTACTACCACACCCCGCTCAAAGGCACTTCAATCTGGTGCACCTGGCACCTACTACCACACCCCGCTCAAAGGCACTTCAATCTGGTGCACCTGGCACCTACTACCACACCCCGCTCAAAGGCACTTCAATCTGTTGTCTTGCCCATTCACCCTCTGAATGGCACACATACACAACCCATATCTCAAATCTTTCAAATCATTTTTAGTCCGTCTTCTCCCCTTCATCTACACTGATTGAAGTGGATTTAACAAAATAACTCAAGGATGATCAAACTAAATTGGATGAACCTGAGCTCAATTTGGAGTGTCATAGCAAAGGGGTGTGAGCACTTAGACTTTATTTGCAATAAAATTTGCAAACATTTATAAAAACTTGTTTTAATTTTGTCATTATGTTTTTATTTTGAATTCAGGCTGTAACAAACAAAAAAGTAATGTATGAATACTTTCTAAAAGGCACTGAGCGTCATGAGTTTAGTCCAACTGCCGTTACTCCATCAGAACCCAAAATAAGCATGCAGAAAACAATGGAAATAAAACACTATATCCTCAAAACATAGTTCAAATATAATTTTGATATCATGGATGATCAGTCCTTGCATCCATAGCTCTAAATTCATAGACAGAGCTATGGATGCAAGGACTGATCATCCATGATATCAAAATTATATTTGAACTATGTTTTGAGGATATAGTGTTTTATTTCCATTGTTTTCTGCATGCTTATTTTGGGTTCTGATGGAGTAACGGCAGTTTCTTATATTTCAGCTTTTAATTTTAACATTGTGGTATTGTGTGTAGGCCAGTGACACAAAATCTCAATTTATTCCATTTTAAATTCAGGATTTAACACAACAATCCACTTCAAACAGTGTAGATGAAGGGGAGAAGACAGGTTAAAGAATTTTAGAATTGAGACATGGATTGTGTATGTGTGCCATTCCTGCAGTCAGCATACCAATTACACACTCCCTCATAACTTGAGACATTGGTGTCATTGTGTTTTGTGACAAAACTGCACATTTTAGATTGGCCTTTTATTGTCCCCAGGACAAGGTGCAACTGTGTGATGATCATGCTGTTTAAAATCAGCCACACCTGTCAGGTGGATGGATTATCTTGACAAAAGGAGAAATGCTCACTAACAGGGATGTGAACAAAAGTGTGCACAAAATATGACAGAAATGCACCTTTTGTGCATATGGAATATTTCTGGGATCATTTATTTCAGCTCATGAAATACAGGACCAACAGTTTACATGTTGCGTTTCAATTTGTATTCCGTGTGAGACCACCACTTTCAGCAACACTACTGTTCAGGGGGCAAGCTACTAAATGATCTCCACCGTACCCCCAGAATGCTGTACATACCAACAGTCTGCTCTGACTTCACTCACTCTGAACAAGGATCCTTTATGAGAGATTCTGAGGCAGCTAGCTTCAATAAGGAAACCTAAAAAGAGTAAAGGAATGAGAAAGCGGTCTTTGGGAGTCTGGATAACCTGGTCTGGTCTCTGGCTCCATAACACCCCTAATTGTACACTACCTTCACAAAGTATTGACATGTTGTTGTGTACAGCCTGAAATGGATTCAATTGAGATTGTGTGTCACCGGCTTACACACGTCCCATAATTCAAAGTACAATTATGTTTTCACTTTTGTTTTTTTACAAATAAAAAATGAAATGTAAAACATTGAAATTCAAAGAGAGCTATGCATGGACTGACCATCAATGATATCAAAATGATATTTTAACCATATTTTAAGGCTATATAGTGTTTATATTTACATAGTTTACAAACATAGGAGTAAAAAAGGCTTATATTTTGGGTTCTGATGGGGGTATGACAGTTGGACTAAGCTCATGACGCATATACAGTGCCTTCAGAAAGTATTCAGATCCCTTGACGTATTCTACACTTTGTTCCAGCCTGAATTCTAAATGGATTCAAATAATTAAAAGATCTACCCATCTACATACAACACCCCATAATGACAAAGTGAAAACATGTTTTTATAAATGTTGGCAGACTACATCTTCATTCGAGTCCACCTGTGGCCAATTCAATTGTTTGCGTATGATTGACAAATTAATAAAACATTAAACGCTGAAATAAGTGTCCTTTTGTAATTGAATCCATACATAAATTCAGGACTAAAAATATCTTAAGTCACATAAGTTGCATGGACTCGCCCTTCATGCAATAATAGTATTTAACATGATTTTTTAATAACTACCTCATCTCTGTACCCCACACACATTTTCTACAAAGGTTCTTCAGTCAAGCAGTGAATTTCAAAGACAGATTCAACCACAAAGACCAGGGAGGCTTTCCAATGCCTCAAAGAAGGCCACATAGGTAGATGGGGGTAAAAAATAAAACAGACATTGAATATCACTTTGAGCATGGTGAAGTTAATTACACTTCAGATGGTGTATCAATACACCTAGTCACTGTAAAGATACAGTCTTCCTTCCTAACTCTGTTGCCGGAGAGGAAGGAAACCACTCAGGGATTTCACCATGAGGCCAATGGTGACTTTGAAACAGTTACAGAGTTTAATGGCTGTGATAGGAGAAAACTGAGGATGGATAAACATTGTACTTACTCCCCAATACTAACCTAATTTACAAGAGTGAAAAAAGGAAGCTTGTACAGAATAAGAGTATTCTAAAACATGCATCCTGTTTACAACAAGGCACTAAAGTAATACTGCAAACAAATGTGGCAAAGCAATTCACTCTTAGTCCCGAATGTGTTTTGTATGGGGCAAATCCAATACAACACATTACTCAGTACAAATCCATATATTTTTAAGCAGTGGTAGCAGTATCATGTTATGGGTATATTTGTCGTCAGCAAGGACTAGGGGGTTTTCAGCATTAAAAAGAATGGAATTGAGGAAAATTGAGGAAAACTGCTTTTTTTCCTGTTTTCCACCAGACACCTTTCAGCTGGACCATAACTTAAACAAGGCCAAATCTACACTGGAGTTGCTTTCCAAGAAGACCGTGAATGTTCCTGAGTTGCAGAGTTACAGTTTTTACTTAGTGCTTTGAAAAGTATTCACCCCCCTTGGAGTTTTTCCTATTTTATTGCATTACAACCTGTAATTTAAATGGATTTTTATTTGAATTTCATGGCAATTGTCCAAATTGGTGAAGTGAAAAAAAGTTACTTATGTATTCACCCCCTTTGCTATGAATCCCCTAAATAAGATCTGGTGCAACCAATTGCCTTCAGAAGTCACATAATTAGATAAATAACGTCCACCTGGGTGCAATCTAAGTGTCACATAATCTCAGTATATATAAAACACACACCTGTTTGGATAGGCCCCAGAGTCTGAAACACCACTAAGCCAGGGGCACAATCAAGCAAGCTTTGAAGACCAAGGAGCTCTCCAAACAGGTCAGGGACAAATTTGTGAAGTAGTACAGAGCAGGGTTGGGTTATAAAAATATCAGAGACTTTGAACATCCCACGGAGCACCATTAAATCCCTTATATATTTTTTTTAACAAAGATGGCCCCACAACAAATCTGCCAAGAGAGGGCCTCCCACCAAAATGTATAGACCAGACCAGGCAGGCATTAATCAGAGAGGAACCAAAGAGACCAAAGATAACCCTGAAGGAGCTGCAAAGCTCCACAGCGGAGATTGGACTATCTGTCCATAGGACCACTTTAAGCCGTACACTCCAGAGCTGGGCTTTATGGAAGAGTGGCCAGAAAAAAGCCTTTGCGTAAAGAAAAAAAAATGAGCAAGCACGTTTTGTGTTCACCAAAAAGGCATGTGGGAGACTCCCCAAATATATGGAAGGAGGTACTCTGGTCAGATGAGACTAAAATTGAGCTTTTTGGTCATCAAGGAAAATACTATGTCTGGCACAAACCCAACCCCTCTCATCACCCCGAGAACATGATGTTTTTCCATCGGCTGGTACTGGGAAACTGGTCAGAATTGAAGGAATGGTGGATGGCGCGAAATACAAGGAATTATTGAGGGAAACTTGTTTGTCAGAGATTTGAGACTGGGACGGAGGTTCGCCTTCCAGCAGGACAATGACCCTAAGCATACTTCAAAAGCAACACTTGAGTGGTTTAAGGGGAAACATGTCTTGGAATGGCCTAGTCAAAGCCCAGACCTCAATCCAATTGAGAATCTGTGGTGTGACTTAAAGATTGCTGTACACCAGCGGAACCCATCCAGCTTGAAAGATCTGGAGCAGTTTTGTCTTGAAGAATGGGCAAAAACCCCAGTGGCTAGATGTGCCAAGCTTATAGAGACATACACCAAGAGACTTGCAGCTGTAATTTCTGCAAAATGTGGCTCTACAAAGAATTGACTTTTAGGGAGTGAAAAGTTATGCACGCTCAAGTTCAGTTTCAATTTTTTTTCTTGCTTGTTTCATAAAAAATATTTTGCATCATCAAAGTGGTAGGCATGTTGTGTAAATCAAATTATAAAAATCAATTTTAATTCCAGGTGGTAAGGCAACAAAATAGGAAAAATGCCAAGGGGGGTGGAATAATTTTGCAAGCCACTGTAAATCTACGTCAAGCAGGGGTGACCCGTCATTCACAGCAGGTGGGGCAGCGCATTGAGCCCCACATTTTTAGCAAAAGGTTTTATAACTATAAGAGATATAAATAAATAAATAAATATATATCATTTTGGGGAGCTTGCATGTTATTTTGGCATTAATACGAGTCACATATCAGTTTGCAAACAATGTAATATACAGTTGAAGTCGAACGTTTACATACACTTAGGTTGGAATCATTAAAACTCGTTTTTACACCACTCCACAAATTTCTTGTGAACAAACTACAGTTTTGGCAAGTCAGGTTAGGACATCTACTGTGTGCATGACAAGTAATATTTCCAACAATTCTTTACAGACAGATTTCACTGTATCACAAGTCTAGCAGGTCAGAAGTTTACATATACTAAGTTGACTGTGCATTCAAACAGCTTGGAAAATTCCAGAAAGTTATGTCATGGCTTTAGAACCTTCTGATAGGCTAATTGACATAATTTGAGTCAGTTGCAGGTGTAGCTGTGGATGTATTTCAAGGCCTACCTTCAAACTCAGGGACCACACAGCCGTCACACCGCTCAGGAAGGAGACGCGTTCCGTCTCCTAGAGATGCACATACTTTGGTGGAAAAGTGCAAATCAATCCCAGAACAGCAGCAAAGGACCTTGTGAAGATGCTGGAGGAAACAAAAGTATCTATATCCACAATAAAACGAGTCCTATATCGACATAACCTGAATCGGCCACTCAGCAAGGAAGAAGCCACTGCTCCAAAACCGCCATAAAAAAGCCAGACTACGGTTTGCAACTGCACATGGGGACAAAGATCATACTTTTTGAGCAATGTCCTCTGGTCTGATGAAAAAAATAGAACTGTTTGGTCATAATGACCATTACGTTTGGAGGAAAAATGGGACGCTTGCAAGCCGAAGAACACCATCCCAACCGTGAAGCATGGGGGTGGCAGCATCATGCTGTGGGGGTGCTTTGCTGCAGGAGGGACTGGTGCACTTCACAATATAGATGGCATCCTGAGGATGGAAAATTGTGTAAAAATTTAAGCAACATCAAGACATCAGTCAGGAAGTTAAAGCTTGGTCGCAAATAGGTCTTCCAAATGGACAATGACCACAAGAATACTTCCAAAGTTGTGGCAAAATGGCTAAAGGACAACAATGTCAAGGTATTGCCCATCACAAAGCCCTGACCTCAATCCCATCGAAAATTTGTGGGCAGACCTGAAAAATCATGTGCGAGCAAGGAGGAGGCCTACAAACCTGACTCAGTTACACCAGTTCTGTCAGCAGAAATGGGCCAAAATTCACCCAACTTATTGTGGGAAGCTTGTGGAAGGCTACCAGAAACCTTTGACCCAAGTTAAACAATTTAAAGCCAATGACACCAAATACTAATTGAGTGTATGTAAACTTCTGACCTACTGGGAATGTGATGAAAGAAATAAAAGCTGAAATAACTAATTCTCTACTATTATTCTGACATGTCACATTCTTAAAATAAAGTGGTGATCCTAACTGACCGAAGGCAGGGAATTCTTACTAGGATTAAATGTCAGGAATTGTGAAAAACAGAGTTTAAATGTATTTGACTTGACTATAAATAAATACATTATATATATATATATATATCTATATCTATATCTATATATATATTTTTGCAGTTGAAGTCGGATGTTTACATACACCTTAGTCAAATACATTTAAACTCTGTTTTTCACAATTCCTGACATTATATATACACACATTGCCCCAAAAAATAAAGGGAACACTAAAATAACATCCTAGATCTGAATGAATGAAATATTCTTATTAAATACTTTTTTTTTACATAGTTGAATGTGCTGACAAAAAAAAAATCACAAAAATTATCAATGGAAATCAACCCATGGAGGTCTGGATTTGGCGTCACACTCAAAATTAAACACTACAGGCTGATCCAACTTTGATGAAATGTACTTAAAACAAGTCAAAATGAGGCTCAGTAGTGTGTGGCCTCCACGTGCCTGTATGTCCTCCCTACAACGCCTGGGCATGCTCCTGATGAGGTGGCGGATGGTCTCCTGAGGGATCTCCTCCCAGACCTGGACTAAAGCATCCGCCAACTCCTGGACAGTCTGTGGTGCAACGTGGCGTTGGTGGAAGGGAGCGAGACGATGTTCCAGATGTGCTCAATTGGATTCAGGTCTGGGCGGGCCAGTCCATAGCATCAATAGCACCTTCCTCTCACAGGAACTGCTGACACTCCAGCCACATGAGGTCTAGCATTATCTTGCATTAGGAGGAACCCACGGCCAAACGCACCAGCATATGGTCTCACAAGGGGTCTGAGGATCTCATCTTAGTACCTAATGGCAGTCAGGCTACCTCTGGCAAGCACATGGAGGGCTGTGCAGCCCCCAAAGAAATGCCACCCCACACCATGACTGACCTACCGCCAAACCGGTCATGCTGGAGGATGTTGCAGGCAGCAGAACTTTCTCCACGGCGTCTCCAGACTCTGTCACGTCTGTCACATGTGCTCAGTGTGAACCTGCTATCATCTGTGAAGAGCACAGGGCACCAGTGGCGAATTTGCCAATCTTGGTGTTCTCTGGCAAATGCCAAACGTCCTGCATGGGGTTGGGCTGTAAGCACAACCCCCACCTGTGGACGTCGGTCCCTCATATATCCTTCCTGTTTGGCCCTGTCCGGGGGTGTCCTCGGATGGGGCCAAAGGGTCTCCTGATCCCTCCTGTCTCAGCCTGCAGTATTTAGGCTGCAGTAGTTTGTGTCGGGGGGCTAGGGTCAGTTTGTTATATCTGGAGTTCTTCTCCTGTCCTATTCGGTGTCCTGTGTGAATTTAAGTGTGCCCTTTCGAATTCTCTCTTTCTTTCGCTCTCTCGGAGGACCTGAGCCCAAGGACCATGTCTCAGGTCTACCTGACATGATGACTCCTTGCTGTCCCCAGTCCACCTGGCCGTGCTGCTGCTCCAGTTTCAACTGTTCTGCCTTATTATTATTGGACCATGCTGGTCATTTATGAACATTTGAACATCTTGGCCATGTTCTGTTATTACCTCCACCCGGCACAGCCAGAAGAGGACTGGCCACCCCACATAGCAAGAAACCTAGAGAGGAACCAGGCTAGGTTTTGGCCTTTCTAGGGAGTTTTTCCTAGCCACCGTTCTTCTACACCTGCATTGCTTGCGGTTTGGGGTTTTAGGCTGGGTTTCTGTACAGCACTTTGAGATATCAGCTGATGTACGAAAGGCTATATAAATAAATACATTTGATTCATACCACCCTCGTGGAGTCTGTTTCTGACCGTTTGAACAGACACATGCACATTTGTGGCCTGCTGGAGGTAATTTTGCAGGGCTCTGGCAGTGCTCCTCCTGCTCCTCCTTGCACAAAGGCGGAGGTGGCGGTCCTGCTGCTGGGTTGTTGCCCTCCTACGGCCTCCTCCACGTCTCCTGATGTACTGGCCTGTCTCCTGGTAGTGCCTCCATGCTCTGGACACTACGCTGACAGACACAGAAAACCTTCTTGCCACAGCTCGCATTGATGTGCCATCCTGGATGAGCTGCACTACCTGAGCCACTTGTGTGGGTTGTAGACTCTGTCTCATGCTACCACTAGAGTGAAAGCACCGCCAGCATTCAAAAGTGACCAAAACATCAGCCAGGAAGCATAGGAACTGAGAAGTGGTCTGTGGTCAGCACCTGCAGAACCACTCCTTTATTGGGGGTGTCTTGCTAATTGCCTATAATTTCCACCTGTTGTCTATTCCATTTGCACAACAGCATGTGAAATTTATTGTCAATCAGTGTTGCTTCCTAAGTGGACAGTTTGATTTCACAGAAATGTGATTGACTTGGAGTTACATTGTGTTGTTGTTCCCTTTATTTTTTGAACAGTATGTATGTATGTGTGTATGTGTGTATGTGTGTATGTGTGTATGTGTGTGTGTGTGTGTGTGTGTGTGTGTGTATGTATGTATGTATGTATGTATGTATAAATAATTGAGTTAAAAAAGCCACATACAAACAAGGTCTCTTTTGTTTTCTTGAGTGAGGCAGCTCCAAAATGTGTTTCAGCCTAGCCCAGTGCTTTCTGTGGTGGTGGGGCAAGCCAAAAGGCACCTAAAGACTCAGACCATGAGAAACAAGATTCTCAGTCTGATGAAACCAAGAATGAACTCTTTGGCCTGAATGCCAAGCATCACATCTGGAAGAAACCTGGCACCATCCCTATGGTGAAGCATGGTGGTGGCAGCATCATGCTGTGGGGATGATTTTCAGCAGCAGGGACTGGGAGACTAGTCAGGATCAAGGGAAAGATGAACGGAGCAAAGTGCAGAGAAATCCTTGATGAAAACCTGCTCCAGAGCACTCTGGACCTCAGACTGGGGCGAAAGTTAATCTTCCAACAACACAACACAGGAGTGGCTTCGGGACAAGTATCAACGTCCTTGAATGGCCCAGTCAGAGCCCGGACTTGAACCCGATCGAACATCTCTGGAGACCTGAAAATAGCTGTGCAACCTGACAGAGCTTGAGGGGATCTGCAGAGAACAATGGGAGAAACTCCCCAAATACAGGTGTGCCCAGCTTGTCGTGTCATCCTGAAAAAGACCAGGCTGTAATCACTACCAAAGGTGCTTAAACAAAGTACTGAGTAAAGAGTCTGAATACTTATGTAAATGTGACATTTCCCTTGTTTTGTTTTCTTAAATACATTTGCTAAAATTTCTAAGACATGTTTTTGCTTTGTCATTATGGGTTATTGTTTGTAGATTGACGAGGGGAAAAAAAAACATTTTAATCCATTTTAGAAAAAACAGTAAAGTAACAAAATGTGGAAACAGATAATGGTCTGAATACTTTCCAAATGCACTGGATATCTGAGGAAGGGTATACACCCATTTCTCGAGTGTTGAAAGTTTCCAAGAGCACAGTTGTCTACATTACTGAGAAATAGGAAAAAAAAATATGGAACTACCCAGACTCTGCACCAATCTGGGCTTTATGGGAGTGCGGCCAAACGGAAGTCACTCCTAAGAACAAGGCACATGACAGCATGCCTGCGGTTTGCAAAAAGGCTCGTGAAAGACTCACATCGTTGGGCAAAAGATTCTGTGGTCTGATGAGACAAATTAAACTATTTGGCCTGAATGCAAAGTGCTATCTCTGGAGAAAACCAGGCACAGCTCATCACCGGTATAACACCATCTCTATCGTCAAGCATGATGGTGACAGCATCATGCTCTGGGGATGCTTTTCAGCGGCAGGGACTGGGAGACTTACTGGTCAGGATAAAGGGAACAATGAATTGAGCCAAATACAGGCAAATCTTTAATGAGAACATGCTTCAGATGGCAAATGACCGTAGTCTGGGGGCAAAGATTTACATTCCAACAGGACAATGACCCCAAGCATACAGCCAAAGCAACGCTGGAATGGATCGAAACAAGAATGTGAAAGCCCTTGATGGCCCCGCCAAAGCCCAGACTTGAATCTCATTGAAAATCTTTGGAAAGACTTGGAAGATTGTTAAATTAGATGGGGAGAGGCGGTGAACAGCAGAGCTTGAGAAAATCTACAAGGAAGAAAAATCCCAAAACTAGATTTGCAAAGCTGATAGACATACCCAAGATGACTGAAAGCTATAGTCGTCGCCAAATGTGCTACAAATTAATAACTCAGGGGCTTGAATACTTACATATGTAAATTAGTATTGGCGTATTTCATTTTTAATACATTTGCAAACATTTCTTAAAACGTGTTTTCACTTTGTCATTATGGGGTATTGTATGTAGATTGGTGAGAAAAAAAAAACGATTTAACCCATTTTGAATTCAGGCTAACACCAACAACTTGTGGAATAAGTCAAGGGGTATGACTACTTCTTGAAAGCACTCGATAAGTCCTATTCTTCAAGAATCAGGTATATATATATATAATTAATTTAGAAGTCCAAATATTGATGTAGCAACTAAAGAGTCGAGCTTTAAATAGTCCCATACTGGCGCACCGAATGTTTGCTCAAACATGCACAACTCCTTCTCTGTGTCTACTCCAGCTTGTGTATATTTTGAGGCCTGGCCTGGCCCCTGTGTGCATAGTAGGGACTGGTCTGGCCTTACTACTATGGCAGAAGCAGAGGTAATGGATGGGTGTCCTCCTTATGTCTGGGTCAGAGGTCAGTTTATCTACAACTTACTGGAAAGAAGCTACATCTATAAAAGGAAGCTCCTTTTCATGAAACTCTGATCACTTCGTCAAATACCTCCTTTCTAACACAGTAGATTGAAAATTCCTACTACTTTTCTACAGTTGACCAACTAGATGATACATGAAAGTGGAAACTTACATGCACTCATTTTAGACATGATATTGTACAGAGTGGTAGAGATAAAGCCTCTGCATCTACCTAGCATGTTTCTCCTCACATTAACCTTCAGTGAGACAGAGGAGGAGGGATGGAGCATAACCTACAGTAAATTATCAGGGAAACTGCTTAACTTGTCATTCAGATTAATAATAGATCACAGGTTGTCTCTGTGGTGGCCTTTGAGCCTGCTCAGATTGATGTCTCCCAGTGTTGAGTAGATAAATCTGAGTGGGTAAACCCTGGCCCAGAGAGCGCAGCATTCAGCCCCACTGTGACCTCATTCAATACAGAGCCACATTATACTGTATTTCGAGCCATTTGGTCCCTGGGGAAACTCAAATGATGACATTCCATTTACATTACATTTAAGTCATTTAGCAGACGCTCTTATCCATTCCATTATCTACAGAAAGCTAGTGGAAATCCACTTGAGTAGTGAGTACACTATCAGTATTGTAAAGAACCACTATGAACCTCAAGGTTCTCCTCAAATCAAATTAGAAGACATCTGCAGCTCACCTCATCCTCCTGCTCCCTCCTGTGAGTCTCATCAGCACATCTCTGGATCTCCTCCTGGATCATCCGGGCATACTTCGAATCCTGTTCCTCACTGGGTACACAGAAGGGACAGGGGAGAGGGGCATGGATTACTGTCAGAGACCAAACCACCCTGTGTATCATATACAGTAAGTACAATATTGCCAGGGGTCCACAAGTATACCCATCGTTTAGATTATGTAGGAATTGTTTATGGAGACAGTCTAGATAGTTTTTTTACATAGTGACAGAGTGTACAATAAAATAAATACACAGAGGGTACATGGAGAGTGAGGTGGAAAATGTGTGTGTGCCTGCGTGTGAGCAAAGTGTTTATTTAAATGAACACAGTGCCCTTACAGTTGTCTAGACGCCTGGCTCAGGGCTCTGTGCTGAGCCCTCTGTTCCTCCTCCTCATCCTGCAGCCTCATGGCGATGCGGATGTCATTCTGCACCAGCTGGTTCTTCTGGATGTTGGTGGTGTAGTACTGCTCAACTGGGACAGGGGGGAACACAGGGTTACACAAACACAGCCATGGACCACCTACTACAGTAACTCTGACAGACTACTGTGAGGGGTGTGTGGGATGTTGGACTTACTTTCCTGTTCCTGTAGGTTTTGTGCCAATGCTCCATCCTCCAGGACAGCAAAAACATGGCACACTGAAGGAGAGGACATGACCGTTAGTCAAAAGGCATTTTAGCAATCTGTACTGAACAAAAATATTTAAAAAACAACATGCAACAATTTCAAAGATTTTACTTACAGTTAATAATGAAATGAGTCAATTGAAAATAACGAATTAGGCCCTAATCTATGGATTTCACATGACTGGGCAGGGGTGCAGCCATGGGTGGGCCTACTTGGGAGCCAGGCCCAGCCAATCAGAACTAGTTTATTTAGTTATTGTTTTTTACAAAAAGGGCTTTATTATAGACATAAATGCACCTTAGCAACACATTTTAAACTCATGTCATAAAATGTGGCCATATCTTGGGAAAGAAATTACCGCTTGTCCTTTATGACAATCAATAGAGAGAGACAATGTAGTGGGCAGTTGATGTTTTTGGCACAGCACTTGGTGCCCCTCGGAGCACAACAAAAGTTATCCATTGCATGATGTCCCAATCACACTGGAGGCCAATGGAAAGGTATACAGGTCATTAAATAGCCTACATCTAAACAGGCAGCTATTCACACAACACAAGCCATCTCTGCATGTTTGGGACAGGTAGATCTATTATTGTAGTGTGATGACCAAGTGGCTGGAGCTGGAGGGCAGCCCAGTGAGTCTCAGAAGAACACCCAGCCTGGAATTGTCATCAGCTGCAGTGTAACAGTGCACCAAACCAGACGTTGTTATTAACCGGGTGCTGGCCCAGGCCTGGGCCCCACCAAGGTCTTTTAGTGCCTCTACTGTCACTCCTCTCTACACCCACAGACTATATTGCAACAGAGGCTGATGTGAGGAGCTATAGGACGGGCTCATTGTAAAAGACTGGAATGGAATTGATGGAACAGTATTAAACACGTCAAACATATGGAAACCACATATTTGACTGTTCCATTCATACCAATGAACTCATCCCACCAGCCTCCTATGCATTGCAACCTTTTTACACACTCTTACACAAACAGTTAATTTGATTTTTTTTTTTTTTTTTTTTTTTTTTTGTAGCCAAAAGTGATGTACAAAAACGGAGCGATTTCTCCTACTACACAAAGAATCTTTCAGGAAAACGGAACATTTGCAATCTAACTGAGTCTCCTCATTGAAAACATCCGAAGTTCTTCAAAGGTAAATGATTTTATTTGAATGCTTTTCTGGTTTTTGTGAAAATGTTGCCCGCTAAATGCTACGCTAAATGCTACGCTAAATGCTACGCTAGCTATCAATACTCTTACACAAATGCTTGTTTTGCTATGGTTGAAAATCATATTTTGAAAATCTGAGATGACAGTGTTGTTAAGAAAAGGCTAAGCTTGAGAGCTAGCCTATTTATTTAATTTAATTTGCGATTTTCATGAATAGTTAACGTTGCGTTATGCTAATGAGCTTGAGGCTATAAATAGGATCCCGTATACGGGATTGCTCGTCGCATGAAGTTAAATTGTGTGACGTGCAGTCATTTTCAGGTCCTGATTGGTCAAAGTGTTATTTGACACACAAAGTCCCAAACGGCGTTCCATAGAAATTCTGTTTGAGAATGAAACGACTGAACAAATTAACAACGAAACAGCACAGCAAGTAAGTGAAAGAAATAGGTTTTTATTATGTTTTACTGGTAATCGGGACATGTGTAAATACCAACAAATTAACTTTTTGGTCAGTGTGGTGTGTGTAACCTTTATTTAACTAGGCAAGTCAGTTAAGAACAAATTCTTATTTACAATGATGGCCTACCCCGGCAAAACCCGGATGACGCTGGGCCAATTGTGCGCCGTCCTATGGGACTCCCAATCATGGTCGGATGGGATACAGCCTGGATTCGAATCAGGGACTGTAGTGACGCCTCTTGCACTGAAATGCAGTGCCTTAGACCACTGTGTGTGTTAACTATTTAACTGTACTAGAATGCTTAAAAGGCTGCAAAAAATGTTAAATATCCGTAATCGGTATCGGCCAAAAATGTCATATCGGTGCATCACTACCATTAACCACTCCCCCCCGTTCTTAAGCCACCAGAAAGTCAAATAGAGGGACAGAGAGAGATATTACGAAGTAGGTCACAGAGAGAAAGTGATGCCTGATGTGTAGAGAGGTGCACTTCATGGTTAGTAACAGGATATTAACTGACCAATGAGAAGGCTGGTTGTTAAAGGTTTAAGTGGAGCAAAACACTTGAAACTTCAGGTAGAAAAATGACCACTGTATTGCTCCCGTCCTCTGAACTTGTTTTAATAGCTAGTTAAGAGACTAGTGGGTAGGTTGTTTCATCTAAGTGGTTTACAGCAGCCTGAGAGGGTCTAAACTTCTCTGCCTGCAGTGTAGATTAAAAAAAATAATTAAAAAAAAAACTCACTCAGGGGCTGAAATGGTGAATAAAACTAAATATACACCACATGCTTGATAGACAAAAGGCTCTACCCAGTCACAATCTCCTATTCCTCAGTTCAACTCCAACTGAATACACATTCAACAAAATCAGAGCTTTTCCAACAACAGTATTAAACACGTCAAACATATGGAAACCACATATTTGACTGTTCCATTCATACCAATGAACTCATCCCACCAGCCTCCTATGCATTGCAACCTTTTTACACACACTTACACAAACAGCAATACACAGGGGAAGAATTTAGTGTAGATTGAAAATCATTGAATTAATTGACTTTTTTTTGTCACGTTCTAATTAATAAAAAGTGTAATGTTTGAACTCCGTGGTATATTTGTCTTTATGTGGGCGAAGCATTAATAAAAAGGTCTCTAAACAGATTGTCAGACCCTTTCCTGCAGGGGACAGAGCAGTTGGTGCAGAAAATAACTTTAGTACCTACTCCCTTGCCCTGCAGGTGCCAACAGGGGCCCCAAGACATTCCACAGCAGCATTTAAAGACTCCTGACCTCTGACCCCCAAATCAAATCACCCTGCTGCATTATGGTCTGACTGTTACACAGCCACAGGACCGAGATATCACAGGCCTGGCCAACTGCCGAACATGGTGATACCGCAGATCAGTTTACTCCACCATTAACTAGGGACGCACGATATATTGGTGAACATTTCGGAATCGGCCGATAACGATGTTGGCATTTTTAGCTAATATCGGCCGAATCCGATGTTGAATATAACGCCCGATGTGCAAAACCAATGTCCAAGCTGACGTGCATACCTATATAATGAAGGACCATGACGTAATGAAGCCATGTAAAATGTTAAGCTTACGTGTAACACAGCATTCCTAACCTAGCCCACAATGTCTGCTGTGTGGATCGAGCAGTCAAGTCACGCAATCATTTGAAAGAGTAAGAAAATTTCAGAGAAAGAACTCAAAAGGTGAAATCCATTAAAGCCAAGATAATGGAATTCTTGCCCTTGACAATCAATTCATAAAAAGTCATATTATGGAACGCCGTTTGTGTCTTTTGAGTGTCAAAAAAGATACAGTAGCACTGTCAAAGCTGTACAAAAAAAGTCTGCAAACAAGCAAACACCGGCCATGAACGATGTGTTTTAATACCGCATTGGTAATAAAGCATAATTTGTTCGACCATAACTTCTGGTGTAGCTAGCTTTAGCTTGGTACCTAGCTAGCACCAATACAACAAGCCTGAAAACAATGACCAGTAGAAACTGCAGTCATTTTCATTATTCTTAGCAATGATTTAGGAGTCCTTGTGAGTAAGTATAGTCTAGGTTGCCACTTGTTGTTCGCCTATTGAAATTGAACTTCATGAAAATAAATAGCTACCCAGCTACTTAACCCTGTTGCCCAAAGCTAGCATTATAAGCAGCCATCTAGCTAGTGAGGCTCGACCTGACCGGGTTGTATTGTGACGCTAGCCACAATAAGGATTAGGCACAAGTGGAATTTGCGGTCTGCCTTCAACATAAAAGTATGTCATTGGCAGTGATGCAAACAAATACAAATAGTAGAATTATGCCATACTTTTAAGTCCACTATTGTGGCTAGCTTCACATTGATGAAACGTGGGACTCCCAATCACGGGTAGCAAGCTAACTATATAGCTACTGAAACAGATGTCGTTTTCTATGTTTTTAGGGAAGAAAATTGTTTGCATCCATGAGCTAGCGTTTTTTTTTATGACCAGCACAGCAGCTGCGCGAGACCACTTTCCCAGCATCATAGCATAGGTATTGATGAATCGTTGTGACATATTAAATACGAGTGATTGTGTAATAACTATGTAAAAAAAATGTATGAATGCGTTAACCTCTTGGAACTCTAGGGGCAGTATTTCCTTTTTGGATAAAAAAAACGTTCCCGTTTTAAACAAGATATTTTGTCACGAAAATATGCTCGACTATGCATATAATTGACAGCTTTGGAAAGAAAACACTGACGTTTCCAAAACTGCAAAGATATTATCTGTGAGTGCCACAGACCTGATGCTACAGGCGAAACCAAGATGAAACTTCAAACAGGAAATGAGCAAAATTTTTGAAGCGCTGTTTTCCAATGTCTCCTTATATGGCTGTGAATGCGCCAGGAATGAGCCCACAATTTCTGCCGTTTCCCCAAGGTGTCTGCAGCATTGTGACGTATTTGTAGGCATATCATTGGAAGATTGACCATAAAAGACCACATTTACCAGGTGTCCGCCCGGTGTCCTGCGTCGAAATTGGTGCATAAACCTCAGCTGCAAGTATTTTTCCATGTAATTCAGAGAAGAAAGCAGACTTCCACGAACGATATATCAATGAAGAGATATGTGAAAAACACCTTGAGGATTGATTCTAAACAACGTTTGCCATGTTTCAGTCGATATTATGGAGTTAATTTGATTTTTTTTATTTATTTTTTTTGGTAGCCAAAAGTGATGTACAAAAACGGAGCGATTTCTCCTACTACACAAAGAATCTTTCAGGAAAACGGAACATTTGCTATCTAACTGAGAGTCTCCTCATTGAAAACATCCGAAGTTCTTCAAAGGTAAATGATTTTATTTGAATGCTTTTCTGGTTTTTGTGAAAATGTTGCCCGCTAAATGCTACGCTAAATGCTACGCTAGCTATCAATACTCTTACACAAATGCTTGTTTTGCTATGGTTGAAAATCATATTTTGAAAATCTGAGATGACAGTGTTGTTAAGAAAAGGCTAAGCTTGAGAGCTAGCATATTTATTTAATTTAATTTGCGATTTTCATGAATAGTTAACGTTGCGTTATGCTAATGAGCTTGAGGCTATAAATAGGATCCCGTATACGGGATTGCTCGTCGCTTGAAGTTAAATTGTGTGACGTGCAGTCATTTTCAGGTCCTGATTGGTCAAAGTGTTATTTGACACACAAAGTCCCAAACGGCGTTCCATAGAAATTCTGTTTGAGAATGAAACGACTGAACAAATTAACAACGAAACAGCACAGCAAGTAAGTGAAAGAAATAGGTTTTTATTATGTTTTACTGGTAATCGGGACATGTGTAAATACCAACAAATTAACTTTTTGGTCACTGTGGTGTGTGTAACCTTTATTTAACTAGGCAAGTCAGTTAAGAACAAATTCTTATTTACAATGATGGCCTACCCCGGCAAAACCCGGATGACGCTGGGCCAATTGTGTGCCGTCCTATGGGACTCCCAATCATGGTCGGATGGGATACAGCCTGGATTCGAATCAGGGACTGTAGTGACGCCTCTTGCACTGAAATGCAGTGCCTTAGACCACTGTGTGTGTTAACTATTTAACTGTACTAGAATGCTTAAAAGGCTGCAAAAATGTTAAATATCCGTAATCGGTATCGGCCAAAAATGTCATATCGGTGCATCACTACCATTAACCACTCCCCCCCATTCTTAAGCCACCAGAAAGTCAAATAGAGGGACAGAGAGAGATATTACGAGAGTAGGTCACAGAGAGAAAGTGATGCCTGATGTGTAGAGAGAGGTGCACTTCATGGTTAGTAACAGGATATTAACTGACCAATGAGAAGGCTGGTTGTTAAAGGTTTAAGTGGAGCAAAACACTTGAAACTTCAGGTAGAAAAATGACCACTGTATTGCTCCCGTCCTCTGAACTTGTTTTAATAGCTAGTTAAGAGACTAGTGGGTGGGTTGTTTCATCTAAGTGGTTTACAGCAGCCTGAGAGGATCTAAACTTCTCTGCCTGCAGTGTAGATTAAAAAAAAAAAAGAAAAACTCACTCAGGGGCTGACATGGTGAATAAAACTAAATATACACCACATGCTTGATAGACAAAAGGCTCTACCCAGTCACAATCTCCTATTCCTCAGTTCAACTCCAACTGAATACACATTCAACAAAATCAGAGCTTTTCCAACATGTGTATGCACATATTTTACAGTGCATTTGGAAAGTATTCAGACCCATTTTTCCACATTTTGTTAAGTTACAGCCTTATTCTAAACTGTATTAAAATAAAGCATTTAACAAATCTACAAAAAATGAAAAAGCGAAAAAAAATTTTTTTCAGAAATACCTTATTTAGTAGTGTTCAGACCCTTTCATATGAGACTTGAAATTGAAGTTGAGTCCATCCAGTTTCCACTGATCATCATTTAGATGGTTCTACAACTTGGAGTCCAACTACGGTAAATACCATTGATTGGACATGATTTGGAAAAGACACACACACGCCTCATATATATATATATATACACATACAGTGGGGCAAAAAAGTATTTAGTCAGCCACCAATTGTGCAAGTAATCCCACTTAAAAAGATGAGAGGCCTGTAATTTATCATAGGTAAACTTCAACTATGACAGACAAAATTAGAAAAAAAAAATCAATGTAGGATTTTTAATGAATTTATTTGCAAATTAAGGTGGAAAATAAGTATTTGGTCAATAACAAAAGTTTCTCAATACTTTGTTATATACCCTTTGTTGGCAATGACAGAGGTCAAACGTTTTCTATAAACCGTTGCTGGTATTTGGGCACATTCCTCCATGCAGATCTCATCTGGAGCAGTGATGTTTTGCGGCTGTTGCTGGGAAACACAGACTTTCAACTCCCTCCAATGATTTTCTATGGGGTTGAGATCTGGAGACTGGCTAGGCCACTCCAGGACCTTGAAATGCTTCTTACGAAACCACAGTTGCCCGGGCGGTGTGTTTGGGATCATTGTCATGCTGAAAGACCCAGCCACGTTTCATATTCAATGCCCTTGCTGATGGAAGGAGGTTTTCACTCAAAATCTCACGATACATGGCCCCATTCATTCTTTCCTTTACACGGATCAGTCGTCCTGGTCCCTTTGCAGAAAAACAGCCCAAAGCATGATGTTTTCACCCCCATGCTTCACAGTAGGTATGGTGTTCTTTGGATGCAACTCAGCATTCTTTGTCCTCCAAACACGACGAGTTGAGTTTTTACCAAAAAGTTATATTTTGGTTTCATCTGACCATATGACATTCTCCCAATCTTCTTCTGGATCACCCAAATGCTCTCTAGCAAACTTCAGACGGGCCTGGACATGTATTGGCTTAAAACCTGTTAAGGCTACGCACAATACTGCCCCCTTTGGAGGAATTGCGTGCCCATAGTAAACAGAAAAAAAATCTGTCCAAAATTGCTAATATATGCATATAATAATTATTATTAAATAGAAAACTCTAAAGCTTCTAAAACCGTTCGAAATGTCTGTATGTAAAGCAGAACTCACAGGGCAGCCATTCTCCCAAACTGTCCTTTGACAGCTCTTTGGTCTTGGCCATAGTGGAGTTTGGAGTGTGACTGTTTGAGGTTGTGGACAGATGTCTTTTATACTGATAACAAGTTCAAACAGGTGCCATTAATACAGGTAATGAGTGGAGGACAGAAGGGCCTCTTAAAGAAGAAGTTACAGGTCTGTGAGAGCCAGAAATCTTGCTTGTTTGTAGGTGACCAAATATTTATTTTCCATCATAATTTGCAAATAAATTCATTAGAAATCCTACAATGTGATTTTCTGTCATAGTTGGAGTGTACCTATGATGAAAATTACAGGCCTCATCTTTTTAAGTGGGAGAACTTGCACAATTGGTGGCTGACTAAATACTTTTTTTCGCAGATATGGGTAAGAGTACCAAAAAAATGTCAGCAGCATTGAAGATCCCCAAGAACACAGTCGCCTCATTCTTAAATGGAAGAAGTTTGGAACCACCAAGACTCTTCCTAGAGCTGGCCGCCCGGACAAACTGAGCAATCGGGGGAGAAGGGCCTTGGTCAGGGAGGTGACCAAGAACCTGATAGTCATTTCGACAGAGCTCCAGAGTTCCTCTGAGGAGATGGGAGACCCTTCCAGAAGGACAACCAGCTCTGCAGCTCTCCACCAATCAGGCCTTTACGGTAGAGTGGCCAGAAGGAAGCCACACCTCAGTCGAAGACCTACCCTGCCTATCTAAGGCCTTCTCCGCTATGCAATCTGGTTTCCGAGCTGGTCAAGGGTCCGAAACGATATCATAACCGCCATCGATAAGACAATACTGTGAAGCTGTAGTCATAGACCTGGCCAAGGCTTTCGACTCTGTCAATCACCGTATTCTTATTGGCAGACTCAACAGCCTTGGTTTCTCAAATGACTGCCTCGGCTGGTTCACCAACTACTTCTCAGACAGAGTTCAGAGTGTCAAATCAGAGGGCCTGTTGTCCGGACCTCTGGCCGTCTATTGGGGTGCCACAGGGTTCAATTCTCGGGCTGACTCTTTTCTCTGTATACATCAATTATGTCGCTCTTGCTGCTGGTGATTCTCTGATCCACCTCTACGCAGACGACACTATTCTGTATACTTCTGGCCCTTCTTTGGACACTTAACTAACCTCCAGACGAGCTTCAATGCCATACAACTCTCATTCCGTGGCCTCCAACTGCTATTAAATGCAAGTAAAACTAAATGCATGCTCTTCAACCGATCGCTGCACACAGTCCAGCATCACTACTCTGGACGGTTCAGATATAGAATGTGTGGACAACTACAAATACCTAGATGTCTGGTTAGACTGTAAACTCTCCTTCCAGACTCACATTAAGCATGTCCAATCCAAAATTACATCTAGAATCGGCTTCCTATTTCGCAACAAAGCATCCTTCACTCATGCTGCCAAACATACCCTCGTAAAACTGACTATCCTGGCAATCATTGACTTTGGCGATGTCTATTACAAAATAGCCTCCACACCATCTACTCAGCAAATTGGATGCCGTCTATCACAGTGCCATCCGTTTTGCCACCAAAGCCCCATATACTATCCACCACTGCAACCTGTATGCTCCAGGTCATCTATAAGTCTTTGCTAGGTAAAGCACCACCTTACCTCAGCTCACTAGTCACCATAGCAGCATCCACCTGTAGCACGCGCTCCAGCAGGTATATTTCACTGGTCACCCCCAAAGTCAATTCCTCTTTTGACCACCTTTCCTTCCAGTTCTCTGCTGCCAATGACTGGAAAAATTGCAAAAATTAGCTGGAGACTCAAATTTCCCTCACTGACTTTAAGCACCAGCTGTCAGAGCAGCTCACAGATCACTGCACATAGCCCATCTGTAAAAAGCCCAGCCAACTTTATTTTTTGTCTTTGCTCCTTTGCACCCCAGTATCTCTACTTGCACATTAATCTTCTGCACATCTATCATTCCTGTGTTTAATTGCTAAATTGTAATTATTTTGCCACTATGGCCTATTTATTGCCCTTATCTTACCTCATTTGCACACACTGTACATATAATTTTTCTATTGTATTATTGACTGCGTTTGTTTATTCCATGTGTAACTGTGTGGTTTGTGTTGCACTGCTTTGCTTTATCTTGGCGAGGTCGTAGATGTAAATGGGAACTTGTTCTCAACTAGCCTACCTGGTTAAATAAAAATGAATAAAAAAACAAACATACACCTTAGGCAAACACATTTAAACTCAGGTTTCACAATTACTGACATTTAATCCAAGTAAAAATTCCCTGTTTTAGGTCAGTTCGGTGAGTCACCACTATTGTAAGAATGTGAAATGTCAAAATAGTAGTAGAGAATGATTTATTTCAGCTTTTATTTCCTTCATCACATTCCCAGTGGGTCAGAAGTTTATATACACTCAATTAGTATTTGGTAGCATTAGCTTTAAATTGTTTAGCTTCCCACAATAAGTTGGGTGAATTGCGGCCCATTCCTCCTGACAGAGCTGGTGTAACCGAGTCAGGTTTGTAGGCCTCCTTGCTCGCACATGCTTTTTCAGTTCTGCCCACAAATGTTCTACTAGATTGAGGTCAGGGTTTCTGATGGTCACTCCAATACCTTGACTTTGTTGTCCTTAAGCCATTTTGCTATAACTTTGTCTTGAGATGTTGCTTCAATATATCCACATAATTTTCCTACATCATGATGCCATCTATTTAGTGAAGTGCACCAGTCCCTTCTGCCGCAAAGCCCCACCACATTATGATGCTTCCACTGCCGTACTTCAGGGTTGGGATGGTGTTCTTTGGCTTGCAAGCTTCACCCTTTTTCCTCCAAACATAACGATGGTCATGATGGCCAAACAGTTCTATTTTTGTTTCATCAGACCAGAGGACATTTCTCCAAAATGTACGATCTTTGTTCCAATGTGCAGTTGCAAACCATAGTGTGGCTTTTTATGGCAGTTTTGGAGCAGTGGCTTCTTCCTTGCAGAGCGGCCAATTCAGGTAATGTCGATATAGGACGCGTTTTACTGTGGATATAATTTTGTACCGGTATCCTCCAGCATCTTCACAAGGTCCTTTGCTGTTGTTCTGGAATTGATTTGTACTTTTCGCACCAAAGTACGTTCATCTCTAGGAGACAGAAGGAGTCTCCTTCCTGCGTGGTATGACGGCTGCATGGTCCCATGGTGTTTATACTTTCACACTATTGTTTGTACAGATGAGCGTTGTACCTTCAGGCGTTTGGAAATTGCTCCCAAGGATGAGCCGGACTTGTGGAGGTCTACAATGTTTTTTCAGAGGTCTTGACTGATTTCTTTTGATTTTCCCATGATGTCAAGCAAAGAGGTACTGAGTTTGAAGGTAGGCCTTGAAATACATTCACAGGTACATTACAACTGACTCAAATTATGTCAATTAGCCTATCAGAAGCTTCTAAAGCCATGACATCATTTACTGTAATTTTCCAAGCTGTTTAAAGGCACAGTCAACTTAGTGTATGTAAACTTGTGAATTATAAGTGAAATAATCTGTCTGTAAAGGATTGTTGGAAAAATTACTTGTGTCATGTTAGATGTCCTAACCGACTTGCCAAAACTATAGTTCGTTTAACAAGACATTTGTGGAGTGTTTGAAAAACAAGTTTTAATGACTCTAACCTAAGTGTATGTAAACTTCTGACTTCAACTGTATGTATGTACTGATCAGATTTGCTCAAGATTTAGTGAAACTCCCATGTAACCAAGAAATGATATCACTAGGAGGATGGTTTGTGCAGCAGTCTTCTCTTGTAGGGAAAGCCATTAAGCCAGGAGATGTCAATTACAATTAAAACACACATAATTCCACTGCTTAACCTGTAAACAAGACTGGACCATGTCTGTGTAAACAAGATTCTCAGCATGGACTGGCAGAGCAGAGCCTATGTTAACAGTGAATGACCACTCTGTCGCTCTCCCTCTCACCGTCTGTCTCCATCCTCCTCTTCCTTTCCACTCCATCTCGCTGTTCTAAATTGTTCCAGTAGACTTAAGCCTCCGTACCTACACTACACCCTGCTCTAACAATGCCATGTTCCATCTTGGATTCACGCAAGCAACCGGAGTTCACAGAGCCAGTGAAATTGAGGATGTCTCACCTTTGTCATGTTCCGTAAAACAGGGAAGGAAGGGTGTTTCTTTTTGGTCAATTTGGTAATTTAGAGGTCAACAACATGCAAACGTGTTCGACAACACCGCAAGTCAAAAGGTAACCACACTTCCTGACCACTAAACCCAGATACATTTAATTCCACTATCACTGTGGATGAATGTCAGTCTGAGACTAATCAGCATTCAAGATTTAACCCCAGCATTAACCCTCATCCAGACACGCCATTCAATCACAGTTACCTGCCGTGTGGCTAAAGAGATTATGCAACAAAATGGATCAGCCAGCTGCCCTTGTGTCCAGTCTTCACAGAATGCACAGATTTTGTGACTACTTTGAACCAGAACAGCTTAAGAGTTTAAGTCTTTCTCCATGCCTCAACATACTCAAGAGAAATTAAATGGACAAACTCCAGGAAGAAGAAAAAAAATCAAGTAGGGCCATAAACTTCTTGAAATAAAAAAAATCATCATGTTAAACAAAGACTGCTCAACTCACTCAGGCCCTAGAGCAGTGGAAGTGACTGACAGGCCGTGTAGGTGTGTACGCCATGTGGGTTAACTCGTTTTCTGGAACTCAGTCAGCCCTTGAAAAACTAAGCTCAAGTTACACATCCAAGGGTGTGGATGGGAAGAATAGAGAGACAGGTATTACATGACAGGGCTGGGAGGAAGTACACAATGGCCACAACAAAAATAAAACATTTTCAGGGTGGGGAGGATAGAGTCAGTACAATTATGTGGCCACCTCAAAAAGCACAAGTGGATTGACACCCACCACCTCAAGATTGTTTTGAATTGTTTGTTAGAAATATTAGCATTCCCCCAACATTATTTTGTTGAAATATAATTTGGACTGAGTAATTATGATAATTAATTGCACCCAAATTGGCCATTTCAATTCATAGGATTCATATAAATATAGTACCTAACATCCAATTTGGACCCGCCACATCTCAACAATGAGTATATAGTATCAGTTCTCTATGTCTGACAAGCAGTATGGATCTGCGGCTCAGAGTATTGTTTCTTCCTCCTATGTAACGTACTCTTAGTGAACTTGGTCTCTTTTTACATGTTAGGGTCTCGATTATTTTATATAAACATGGGGTCAAGGGACAAAAAAAAAAGAGTTTGGGAACACCTGGCTTACAGGGTAAGGAAACCAATATGCCATTTTGTAATTTGGGTGAACTATCCCCATGTGATTTTTTCTTTTATGACCAGGTTCTAGTGGACAGAAACGGGTAATATCAGGATGTAGGATGGGACATAAACCTAACAACTTCAATTACTAAAACAAATTCTGTACAGATGAATTTGGTGAAAAATTTACTGTGAATACATTGCCGTTCTGCCCCTGAACAGGCAGTTAACCCACTGTTCCTAGGCCGTCATTGAAAAATAAGAATTTGTTCTTAACTGACTTGCCTAGTAAAATAAAATAAATTTTTAAAAAATGCGTAAGATGAACAAACAATACTCCAAGCCGCAGCGCCATACGACTCGTCAGACTGAGAATTGATACTATATACTAGTTAGGGTGGGATTGGCGTGGGGTGTAGGGGATCCGTGGGTGGCGTTTGACAATTTCCTTGGATTGAATCCTATAAAACTAAAATGGTCAATTTGGGTGCAAATCAACTAGCTTAATTTCAAGGTTCAAATAGTCTTTCAACCAAATAAATGTTGCAGGAATGCTTATCTTATCTGGGCCCAACTAAAGAAATTATTACAGAACAATCTCAGACGATAGGGGTCATGGCTTGCTGAAATGACATGGAACGACCCAGGAGATCTTTACGTGAGTTTAGAGGGGAGGGGACTTTAAGCTTCTTTACAAAGGCACCGACTTGTTTCTTAAGAGGATAGGGAGTAAAATATCAAGTGGAATTGGTAGTGGCGAATGAAGGAAGGACAAATTGGTGGGTAGGGGTTAGAAGGGTATCAGATTGTCACAGTGAGGGAGTCAGGGGGAGGACAGCCAGGGTTTCTGATAGACCGAAAGGATGAAAGCGATACAGAAAGAGGTTAATGAGGGTTCCAGACAGTCGCCTCTCCAGGGAAAGGGACTATAAAAGTTTAAAGTTAAAGTGCAGAGCCAGAAGCTGGCAGCAATGAACTTTGCGACCTGTGGGTAAAAACACCTTCACCTACCATTAATCTTCCCCCACTGAGGATGTCAATCATGCATTAGGAAAATGACTGGTACTTAAACAATGTGAGTAGAATGCAAATCTATCCAACCAACCTCCAGTGAGAGGAAGCAACTGGTGTTCCAAAAGGAACACAGCCATTTTGCTTTTATCTACCCAGCCACTTGGCCAGTGGATGATGTAAAGTGGTTGGCAGACAAAAGAAGTGGAGGAGTGAGAGTGGGAGAAAGTGACGAGGAGTTCTATTTTAAGCCAAATCCCCATCACCCACGCACCCCCTCACTGCTTCCCTTCCCTCCTTCCCACTAGTCTGTTTTTACTGCTATTCCCTGTTCTGTAAACCTTAAATCACACTCCGCTCAATCCCTCTCTTTCTGTGGTGGACTGTTTTAACAAGAGTTGGGACCATCAGCTCCTGTGTGCTCAGACACTGATAGAGCAGTCACAGAGAGGGGTGGGCTGTGTGGACTGGGAGAGAGTCACTGGGAGAAAGAGTAACTGGGATGGGGATTGGGGGGGCATTCCTTAGGGAGCTACATTCCCCCTGTGAGGCAGGATATATCAGGAACGCAGCCAGAGGAATAGATTTTTTTAAAACAGGAACAGATAAGAGGGGAGTGAAAACAAAGCAAGTTGACTCGGCTGAGATTCTAGGATGAGGAAGGAGAAGTGAGACACTGAGAACACCACACTTCAGGAAACTGATGCATAAATACAACCTACAGGATGTTAACTTACTATTTTGAGTAAACCTAACTACATTGAAGAAACATTTAAAAACAGAACATGCAATTTCAAAGATTTTACTGAGTTACAGTTCATATAACATGCTGACCACACCGCTCGCATTACGTGCGCTGCAAAATAAATGTGCACATACAATCCTTTCATCCAAACTGCTCACGTGCGTATGCATAGCCAGGAGCTAAAATACACCTTATGTTTATGTATGTATGTATGCATGTATATATATATTTTTTTACACTTAACACATGTCCCTTCTTCACCCCATTGTTATATTTAGGAGCATATACCCATGTGGGTGATGGAAAGATGAACTGAGGTCCACACTCCAGTCCAATAGGTGGTGGTAATGCACCTTAAAGTTGGTTGCCAACTTCCATATAAAGTCCACATAAGAAGACTGAAGGAGAGTTTACTCGACACTATGTTTCCACTTTTATCTGTGCATTAATTGTCATAGAGAACACACGATTGTGTGACTCAAAATTCTACAAAGAGCCAGAAAAAAAGGACCTTGTGCATTTCAAGTAAAACAACAACCCAATGTTTATATCCCAGGACAAATGAGCTAGCAACAGAAAGCTAGCTAGCTAAATGGCCATGAATGTTTCATGTGATTTGACCTGTTCCTAAACTAATATAATTGGTTCAGAGTTCATTTTGATATTTCAACCTGCGTGTCCCGATCGCGTCTGGTGTGGATGGACAAAATCAACATGAGCACACGGACAAACGCGCTTGCCTTCATTAGGCTATGGATTTCACATGACTAGGATAACAGACATGCATCTGTTTGTCACAGATACCTTTATTTTTTAAGTAGGGGCGTGGATCAGAAAACCAGTCAGTATCTGGCGTGATCACCATTTGCCTCAACAAGTGCGACATCTCCTTCACATAGAGTTGATCAGGCTCTTGATCGGGAAGAGCACACTTCTCCAGGGTGCCAGTGGCCATCGAAGGTGAGCATTTGCCCACTGAAGTTGGTTATGACGCCGAACTGCAGTCAGGTCAAGACCCTGGTGAGGATGACAAGCACACAGATATGCTTCCCTGAGACAGTTTCAAACAGTTTGTGAAGAAAATCTTTGGTTGTGCAAACCCAGTTTCATTAACTGTTCGGATGGCTGGTTTAGACAATCCCGTTGGTGAAGAAGCCGGATGTGGAGGTCCTGGGCTGGCTTGGTTACCCATGATACTGCCAAATTCTCTAAATCGACGTTGGTGGCAGCTTGTGGTAGAGAAATTAACATTAAAATTATCTGGCAACAGCTCTGGTGGACATTCCTGCAGTCAGCATGCCCATTGCACGCTGCCTCAACTTGAGACATCTGTGGCATTGTGTTGTGTGACAAAACTGCACATTTTAGAGTGGCCTTTTATTGTCCCCAGCACAAGGTGTATTGATTATGCAGTTTAATCAGCTTCTTGACATTCCACACCAGTCAAGTGGATGGATGTTCTTGGCAAAGGAGAAAGGCTCACTAACAGGGATGATAACAAATTTGTGCACAAACTGAGAGAAACAAGCTTTTTGTGAGTATGTAAAATGTGTGGGATTATTTATTTCAGCTCATGAAAAAATGGGATCAACAGTTTACATGTTGCATTTATTTTTGTTCAATGTAAAACAATGAGAACACTGACAAAATATTTCAGTAAAAATACATTTCTAAGGGAAAGTTTAGCATGATCAGACATCTTTGAATGCTGCTATTGTTTTAGTGAATACTATAGGGGTCCAACAGTCTACAGCTGGCTTTGTTAGTCCACTGCTGGCTGCTTAATGAAGCGTGAAAATGCTCTTACACACTGCTCATTGTCTATGGAAACAAGAGCAGAAAGGGAAATTATCTGGAAATCTATTGCTGTCCTGCTCATGAGTTAGCATGTATGCAGAAATACCAAAGAAAGCTAATCCACCCAAGCCACAACCTACTAATTTCATAATGTAAGAAAATTAGAACCCATGGGTAGAAACAAGTGGCAACAAAAAAGTACCAAATTCAAGAGGCCAAGTTTCCTTAACACACACACACACACACACACACACACAGTACCTTTTCCAGTGGGACCAACTTCTACCCTCAGCTGCAATCAGAGAGGGATGTATCTTGAATGGCCATCACACTACAGGCTCTTCTTATCTGCTGCCACATGCTACAGACCAGTCTGGGCTTTGACAGTGTACAGTCCTGCCAGCCATGCTAAGACATCGCATGAGCACCTCTTATCCCAGATGAAAACAAAACAACGCGCTGGTGGAAAGGGACACGGCAACAACACGTAACCCTCTGCTGAAACACATAACAAGGATGCTGGGTAGCTAACTAATGCCAGCCTTCCTCCTTAACCAAATCCCTCAAGAGTCTATGTAATGAGGGTCTGGCTTTTTTATTTTCACAGCAATTTGAAGTCACACATTCTTTTAAGTCTTAGTGAGGGTGGCGGACTGTCAGGGTATCTGTGGCCTGGCCTTTCAAATCAAATTATGTGTTACACCTATGTTTCCAAACACACACACATGACGGTCTGGCCAGTGAGTCTGGTCCTCTACATACCTTCCTGGACCCGAGGCAGGTGGGACTGATCAAGCTCCAGCTCTGTCATGGCAGCTAGAGAAGGGCAGTCACGGCCTCATTGCCCTCAGGGCGGATCAGAGTACAGACAGACCCTGGGGAATGAAGGGTACATAAAGACAAATGAGTCCAGTAGCATAGAACAGCCATGTTCAACATTGAATTGCAGTAGTTACTCTTTGTTATTGCAAGGAGGGTACATTCAGCATTTGACTTTCTTAATCCTTTGTCCAAATGTGTCTATGTATGCACAGAAGTCTACTGCAGGCAAACCGTTGAAGCACACACTATAATGACATAATTCCTATGAACTATACTAAATTTATGTTAAACATTCTAAAACTATTATGACAATAGCTACAAATGTAACCCCCATGTAACACTTGCATGGCGGTTACATACAGTTGAGAAACTCGGAACGAATTTCCACAGCAGTATGCTGCAACACGTACAGAATTCCATTACAAAGGCAATGCACAACATTGCAATTACGTATTTGTTTTGTATGATAATGGCGATACAGACAACGTGCTCTTTGTCAAATTAATATAAAGATCAACAATGGTTTAATGCGTGTCTGTCAAGCTCAATCAATCGCTAAAAACATGCCCAAACAAAACAAACAAAACCTACAGCTGTTACCTACCTGTATCCGCAGCACTACCCTGAATATAGTTTGTAGCCTTCGTGCACACAAAATAACATTCAACAAGTAAACATGGTAGTTGAGAAAACCTTTGATTATTTTGTTGCGGTTGTCTATTTTCCAGACACTTTATCCGCAGTTATCGTTTGACGTTCGCCAGTCTCGGATACATTCGATACACCTATTCCAGGCATCTATTTAGATCTGACACAACTATGTTTTTAGTTTATCAATGAAACAAAGCTGATAGTTTGATGGCACGCCATCAAGGACAAATAATGGACTAAACGAGCCTCCTTTATAGTCCAAGAACCTTACATATTCTGTAAGCCAAAACAGTCCAATACGCAATCTAAACGATAATTCGATTGATTCATATTTGCGGTACAGTTCTAGAAACAAATCCCTCTACTCTCATATCACATCAACAACTATTTCACGAATTCAAAATACATACTTACTGTACACTGTTTTAACCGTATTTACAACTGACAGTATTTTTCAGTGACACACGTTTGTGGCGTCCATCTTCTATTTACACACAGGTGAGATTCAGATGGCTAATTAGCGCAGGTAGTCGACTGTCTTCCGTCTGTTTTCCGTAAACACGCGCTGTTACATGGTTATATGGCCTTGTGGGAGCACTAGCCCCATAAAGGTGTGCTAAAAAATAAAATAAAAATTCGCCGAGGTCATTATGCTTCCAAAACCATACCGCAAGTGACGCGATTTAATGTTCAGACCAAGCGCAAGCTAGGGCTATTTGTAAAACTACCCTATACAGAGAAGACGCCTTCGTCCAATGACTCTTATGTGCAATGGAACTGAGAGTCATTATCAAGGCCCAGGAAAAGCTTAGCTCACTCACCGTGAAGTTGTTTGGCTGGAGATAGTTATGGGGGGTGATAAGGGACATATATGCCTAGGCAACCGTTCCACCTGACATGACATGATACCAAAGCCTTACTAAGTCTGCGTTTCGTTTTCTGATTTACATGACACCAACGCCTTACTAAGGTCTGTGTGATGCCTGCATCGCGTTTAATGAAAGTGATAATGTGCATAGTTTATATTAATTAAATCTCAACCATAAATGTTAGAAACATACAATGTTTCTGTGCAAGCAGACATTGGGACATAGCTACCTTGAACTATAGCCAATGGCTTGTGTATTTCCTATTATGGCTAATGGCCTAGAAAAGATGATGCCTAATCTATAGATAATCTGTCTTTCCCTCAACACCTCATGGCATGTTATGTTATCTTATCTCGCTGTATACAGATCTAAATGTTTTCAGCCAATCACAAACTGTGTTGTTACAACTTCCACATCAGACAACCAATAAGAGTTGTGTTCACGGCTTTCAGGGGAGTTCATAGTTGCTATTTGGAATCTTTTGGATGTCCATACCTCTATCAAGTATACATGTAAATTGGTTAAGTTTAGAAGTCCCAAGGAATCCGGATTGCAGTGACCATTCGTAGCGTGAGAGACTGGCACCGGTATTTGAGAGCTCGGCAGCAACACAGATATTCATTTTATTATTTTTTTAAACAAGCGGCAGAAGGGATTTTTGAGTGTCTACCCCAGATAGTTTCATTATAGACAAGAAAATAATTGCCAATATGTACTTGATCCAATTGAGTAGTAAATAGACTATATTTAAGTCGTGATATCGTTAGAAAATATTTAGTCCTACTATGTTAAGGCAAATTTGGTTTATTTTAAAATATTTTTATAGTTCCTAGTATTTATTTAATGGATTAATTCAATTATAAATGAAATAACTACTTTTCACTGAAGAAGGGAAACGAGGTACAACATGCAACTTCGATGGAAGACCTACAGTTGAAGTCGAAGTTTACATAAACTGAGTTTAAATGTATTTGGCTAAAGTGTTTCACAATTCTTGACATTTAATCCAAGTAAAATGTCCTTGTTTTAGGTTAGTTAGGATCACCATTTTATTTTAAGAATGTGAAATGTCAGAATAATTGTAGAGAGAATTATTTATTTCAGCCATCACATTCCCAATGGGTCAAACGTTTACATAGACTCAATTAGTATTTGGTAGCATTGGCTTTAAATTGTTTAACTTGGGTCGAAGGTTTCGGGTAGCCTTCCACAAGCTTCCCAAAATAAGTTGGGGGAATTTTGGCCCATTCCTTCTGACAGAGCTGGTGTAACTGAGTCAGGTTTGTAGGCCTCCTTGCTCGCACATGCTTTTTCAGGTCTGCCCACAAATGTTCTATAGGATTGAGGTCAGGGCTTTGTGATTGCCACTCCAATACCTTGACTTTGTTGTCCTTAAGCCATTTTGCCACAACTTTGGAAGTATGCTTGGGGTCATTGTCCATTTGGAAAACCCATTTGTGACCAAGCTTTAACTTCCTGACTGATGTCACATAATTTTCCTTTCTCATGGCGCCATCTATTTTGTGAAGTGCTCCAGTCCCTCCTGCAGCAAAGTACCCCCACAACATGATGCTGCCACCCCCATGCTTCATGGTTGGGATGGTGTTCTTCGGCTTGCAAGCCTCCCCCTTTTTCCTCCAAACATAACAATGGTCATTAAGGCCAAACAGTTCTATTTTTGTTTCATCAGACCAGAGGACATTTCTTTAAAAAGTACGATCTTTGTCTCCATGTGCAGTTGCAAACCGTAGTCTGGCTTTTTTAATGGGGTTTTGGAGCAGTGGCTTCTCCCTTGCTGAGCGGCCTTTCAGGTTATGTCGATATAGGACTTGTTTTACTGTGGATATAGATACTTTTATACCTGTTTCTTCCAGCATCTTCACAGTCCCATGGTGTTTATACTTGCATAATATTGTTTGTACAGATGAACGTAGGCGTTTGGGAATTGCTCCCAGATTTTTTTGTCTGAGGTCTTGGCTAATTTCTTTTGATTTCCTCATGTCAAGGAAAGAGGCACTGAGTTTGAAGGTAGGCCTTGAAATACATCCACAGGTACACCTCCAACTGACTCAGATGTCAATTAGCCTATCAGAAGCTTCTAAAGCCATGACATCATTTTCTGGAATTTTCCAAGCTGTTTAAAGGCACAGTCATCTTAGTGTATGTAAACTTCTGACCTGCTGGAATTGTGATACAGTGAATAAGTGAAATAATCTGTCTGAACAATTGTTGGAAAAATTACTTGTGTTGTGTACAAAGTAGATGTCCTAACCGACTTGCAAAAACTATAGTTTGTTTACAAGAAATTTGTGGAGTGGTTGAAAAACTAGTTTTAATGACTCCAACCTAAGTGTATGTAAACTTCAACTGTAAAATCATGCCTGACAAAACGGTATCCTAATATGGTGTGGATACAGTAATAGTCTATTTTACAACAATGTAACTGTATGTGCTAGTATTATTGATCAATTAAATTGTAAATGTGGATGGTACGCTATTTCATTCAATGATTACGTTATTGTACAAGTTAGATACAGGAGTATGTAACGGTTTTCTTCCTGGGAAGGAGAGGAGGACCAAAATGCAGCGTGGTTAGAGTTCAACATGTTTAATAAAGACCATACACGAGAACACTACAAGATACAAAACAACAAAAGTGAAAACCGAAACAGTCCTATCTGGTACAAAGACAGAAGACAAACAACAAAGTACCCACAGAATATGGCTGCCTAAATATGGTTCCCAATCAGAGACAACAATAGACAGCTGCCTATAATTGAGAACCAATCTAGGCAACCTTAGACCTACAAACTACCTAGAAAGGAGCCAGCCACATAAACATACAAAAACCCCTAGACCAGACAAAACACATAAATCCCATGTCACACCCTGACCTAACCAAAATAATGAAGAAAACAAAGATAACTAAGGCCAGGGCGTGACAGAGTAGTCTATAGTCTACAATAATAATGTAGTTGAATATGCTATAGTATCATTTATTTCAGTGATGAATACAATTGTAAATGGGGATGGGTAGGCTACTTCATTCAGTGAATTCTGAATATATTGCTATCTCTGGGAGTATGTTAATGACGGCTTTTCAGCTGTTCTAATTTCAAAATCTCTTTCTTTTAGTCACAGTGTGATGAGCCAGAGAAGCCAATCAGCTTCACTGCAGGTGCTCAACCCACCACCCTCACTGTTCTCCCTCCACAAGTGGTTTTTATTTTCATACTGTATGCTCTCACTCTCATCACTATCTCCTTTGTCATCTTCTCAGGTCTTTACCTAGAACTCCATCCATACAAACACACACACATACTATAGCATCTCGCTAACATTTATCACATTTTATGCATCCAGCTGAGGCCTTGGATGGATCATGTTACACTGAGATGGGCGCAGGGGTATATGTACAGGAATACCAGGCAGATGTTTGAGTACAGAATCAAATGGTGTAAACTTAACAGACTAAACTTGTTGAGTACACTCTGAGAAAGAAGTTCCAACAAGGTTCTTTGGCTGTCACCAAAGGAGAAAACTTTTTAGGCTAACCACTGGGTCATGTTAAGTAACCGCCACTTCCAGATAGGTACTGTTAAGGTGTATGACTCCAGTGGTCATGACACCACCCTGGAGTTTCTCTCACAACTCATCTCTCTACCTTTCGCAAGGACCATCCCTTCCCAACCCCACTGACATCAACAATTAGAAAGGTATCCTTTATTTTCTGTCTGCCGTTAACATTAACCATGTCTAATCAAACATTTAAAGTAAATAATTAAATAACTATTTTTACATACCTGAATCATTCAACCTGTGTGTTTGCTTGTTTACGTCTGTCTCCTACCCTGTTCCCTTTACTCTGCTCCTGTTCTCCAGGACCTAGGGGTTCTGCCAAACACACAGACATGGATCCACCTGATGTCCTCCATTACCAACCACCCTCCAACTTTTCATTACATCATCTACAGCTACTGTTATGTCAAGTTGTCATTATCTGCTAAGAAAGAGCAAGACAACTATCATACTGGGCACATAATGTGAGATACACAGATTAGCTAAAAACACTAGCACTGCAAACATTCAGAACAAAGAGGGCAGCAGCGCCTGGACTTTGCAGTTTCCCTCTTCGAGTCCACTACCTGTTGAAGAACAAGTGACAGGCAGAACTTCCCATCCACACAATACCCACCTCCTCCCTATTCCACACACTATAATTCTGTATTTCAGTCTAAGATTGCCATGTGAGAGTACAACAAATCTGAAAGTAAATTGATACACATGTACCAAAATAATATCAATGGTTATGTATTTAAATCTAAAATATTGCTAAATTGGTTTTCACAGCTGTTTCATAAGGTGTTTGTTGTTGTAAATTGTAACGTATCCCTTGATGGTATTTGTTAGTTCAACATTATTAATTGTATCAAAAGACATATATATATATATATATATTCAACCACAAGGGGGTACTAATGAGATTATTTTTTAAATCACAATTGAGGACAAAAATGTTTTCAGTGTAGGGAAGGGAATGCCTGTTTAAAATGAAAACATGCCAGCTAGACAAGCCAGTGTATGAATGAAAAGCATTTGCATATGAATGGGGTGGAAAATAGCTCACTTTGTGATCTGTAAAGGCAAGTAACATTATTGTGTGTGTGTGTGTGGGGGGGGGGGGGGATTGAAATGATGTAATGTTTACCCTGATGCCTGTTTATTCATAAAAAGCAGACGATGGTAAATTACATTAATCACAATGGTTAGCCCATGCAAATTAATAGGAATACATTTACCCTAATTGGTAATATGACGTGGGGGAAAGTCAGGATCCTAGTCAGGCTTTTGTTTGTCAATTCCAGATTAAATATAGGTCTTCATCTGTCGGCAATTTTGGACTAAATCAATGACAAACAGCTTAAATGTTCAGGCTTCATCAGGTTCCGTTGAGTCTAAGTATATGCGTAAGAACGCAACTGCACTGAAATGAATAGCCTGATTCAATGGGATTCTCCTGAATAATACATATTTTTATCTGTTAAGTTGTTTGATTGATTCATAGACCCAAACCAATTCTAACTTTTGGGTATTTTGCATTAGGCATAGCTCTACATTGCAGAGCATTTAATAAACCATCCACATTTTCCTGTGATGTTTAGGCTGCGCAAGACCTTTGATAAACTAGTAGACTGCGGAAATAATCGTGGAGTTTATCATTGTCATAGCCTAGATCGCTTTATAAAATCTGGACTGTTGTTTTTCCTATGGCTAAGCAAACAAGTGGTAGCATATGCTTTTTGCAAGTCTATAACAAGGCCTATATCCTCACATAGCCCCTCAACTCGAACCCTGTTTTTAACCATAAGACATCTCTACAGAAATGTATAGACGAAGGATTGCATGGTGACTGATTGTGTCTTAATCCGGTGAAGTGGGGGAGGGAAACGAGGTCAAATCATAACCTCAGTGATTTTCAGAGAAAGATGCCAGAGATTCCGAGTTGGAGGACTGGTCAAAACAAAAATCCCAGTCTGACCTTGTTTTTTTCAGAGTTCCCAGTTGTCTTGATCGCACTGAAGTCGGAAGTCAGAGATTGCTGACTTCCGAGTTTTGAATGCACCACTAGAGACCTAGATTATGGTCCAAACACTTAAAAGACACACATTCGTCCACTTACCCTCGCCTTATGCCCTTTGGGGAATCCCCGTCTCCATCTTGGTGGGTGGTCCAAATGATTAGCCAAGCAAGGGAATGTAATGTAAGCCCCTCAGACCTCATTTTAACCAGTTTTGCTAGTGTACAATTATGTTCACTCCAGGGCCTGAAACTCCCCATAATTCAAATTGTGTCGATTGTACATCCGCTAAGAAAAGTCAGCGTAAACTTAAAAACAACATCAATGGAGCAGTCAACATACAAGTGTAAGTAAAAACGAATGCAAATAAGTTAGAAATGTTGCTACTACGTAAAAAGTAAATATGTTTTTGTTTGGTTATCTTTTGGATAGTGTAGAAATAAAACATGTTCCTTCTTCAGAAGTTCCAGCTAGGCAGGCTAACGTTGGTTAGCGAAATAATTTGCTAGCTATCATACAGTAGGAGTATATTAATAATTATATATTTAATACAAGTAGACATGCAAACATAATTGACTGTAGCACACATAAAGCACCCACAAGCTACTGGTGGCTGAAAACACAATTTGATGACCAAGGATGTTCCATTTAAAAATCATTCCTTCCTCTCGCCCCTTGCCCTGTAAGTATATACTCGTTAGACGTCATGATACGTCCACTGTCCACTTAATTTGGGTGTGTCTTTTAAGTGTTTGGACCGCAACCCTAGGCTACCTCCAACAAAGAAAAGGAAAGGGCAACCCTAGGCTACCTCCAACAAAGAAAAGGAAAGGGGTCGACCAAGTCAGTTGTACAACTGAATGCATTCAACTGAAATGTGTCTACTGTAAAGAAATGTTAATTCTTATGCAGGTGACCAACTTACTGCTATTGCCTTGCTGTAACTTAGACAACACATAGCAACGTATTTTCACAGACTCACTTAAATCATCCACAACACTGTCAAAATAGGATACATCCTAGCCACAGGTGCTAGCCTTCAGTTCGGCCACAACATCCAGTGAGGACACGAACGCACACACATTACACACTAACTACCGAGGACATACAGATAAGACTCCTACACACATTGGCAGGGAGAGACAAACCAGCGCACACACATAACCTCCTTTTTCTAGCTGAACATTGTGTGACTGAGAACAGGCATGGAGGGATTCTACGATGACGGACAGACAACTGAGCCATTGACGGAAGACTACACCCCAGCCTGAACCAATCCGAAGAACCGAACTTCTAGAATCAACCTACTTTCTGTTCTGTATTAATTGCTTGTGCAAACGATTAGCGGGGCTTTTTTGTTGGTTCCTCATGAGCTAATAGAAGGGCCCGTATATACGCTGTACCAGATATCTTTACTCTGAATAAACTGTCGCTTGTCATACAATCTACCACCTTGTCTGCATCGATCCTTGACCGGCTCGCCCTTCATCATATCTCTTTATCAACACTACCGTATTTAACCCAACCCCTCTGAATCAGAGAGGTGTAAGGGGCTGCCTTAATCAAAATCCACGTTTTTGTCGCCCGGGGAACAGTGCCTTGCTCGGGCAAAATGACAAAAAAAGTTTATCTTGTAGCTTTGGGATTCAATCTAGCAACCTTTTAGTTACTGGCCCTCTAACCACTAGGCTACCAATAAGCCCTTGTGTTTATATGATGCGAGAAATAGGCATAACTACACAGTAATGGTGGCTGCGATATCAGGTAGCCTAATCATTTTTGCATTGAGGTGACAGTCCTATTTTAGCTAAATCAACAAATGAAATTGATGAACTAAACAGACACTTAAACTAGCACGAAACACATGTAGACGTTTTTAAGGCGTTCATGGTAAGATCATTCATAACATTCTTACTCGCAAACTGACGTGTCAGTGACACATTACGCAACCTGAACAATATGTCTACATGATGTGTCAGTGACACATTACGCAACCTGAACAATACGTCTACATGACGTGTCAGTGACACATTACACAACCTGAACAATACGTCTACATGACGTGTCAGTGACACATTACGCAACCTGAACAATACGTCTACATGACGTGTCAGTGACACATTATGCAACCTGAACAATACGTCCACATGACGTGTCAGTGACACATTACGCAACCTGAACAATACGTTCACATGACGTGTCAGTGACACATTACACAACCTGAACAATACGTCTACATGACGTGTCAGTGACACATTACACAACCTGAACAATACGTCCACATGACGTGTCAGTGACACATTACACAACCTGAACAATACGTCCATATGATGTGTCAGTGACACATTACACAACCTGAACAATACGTCCACATGACGTCTACATGACGTGTCAGTGACACATTACACAACCTGAACAATACGTCTACATAACGTGTCAGTGACACGTTACACAACCTGAACAATACGTCCATATGACGTGTCAGTGACACATTACACAACCTGAACAATACGTCTACATAACGTGTCAGTGACACATTACACAACCTGAACAATACGTCCATATGACGTGTCAGTGACACATTACACAACCTGAACAATACGTCTACATAACGTGTCAGTGACACGTTACACAACCTGAACAATACGTCCATATGACGTGTCAGTGACACATTACACAACCTGAACAATACGTCCACATGACGTCTACATGACGTGTCAGTGACACATTACACAACCTGAACAATACGTCCACATGACGTCTACATGACGTGTCAGTGACACATTACACAACCTGAACAATACGTCCACATGACGTCTACATGACGTGTCAGTGACACATTACACAACCTGAACAATACGTCTACATGACGTGTCAGTGACACATTACGCAACCTGAACAATACGTCTACATGACGTGTACGTGACGTGAAGCGTCGGCAGTTTGACGCCTTAGAAACAAACTTGTCTCCATTGACAGTCCATGTTAATCCATGGCGTGATTTTATGACGCAAGGAAGACGTTAGGTGACTTGGTGAGAGTTATCAGTAGCTTCACAAGGCTTAATTCTGGCATGAATCACCCCCCATAGGCAGTAGTGCTACATAGTGTAACGACCCTGGGTTCATAAGCGTGGAAATCGACTCTGCTGCACGAGCATGTTTTTTCGGCAGAGTCGATAGTGCGCCGGACCTCGGGCTATAAGGTTGAGGGTTCGAGACCTGCTCCCTGCTGTTTCCTTACAATATGTATCCTACATAGACTAATAAATCGTGTTTGTGTGTGTATCCTGTAGCCTACAGTACATCCGATACTTGAAACTTGACAAAACAACTTTACATTTGTATATTTTAAAAACTTTTCCACAAGTTCAAATGTAAACTAACATTTATATTTTAATGCAATTAAGTTAAATGGTTACTTGAATTACTAGGCATTTTCTGCCATCTGCTGGTGCCATTTAAAAACAACAAGCTGTGTCCATGGGATGACATGGGTGACAACAAGCCAGTGGCATGAGCGAAAATGGTAGATTGTTTACCAAGGCTGTTTACCACTGGGTGTGTAGACACCAATGCAATAGCAGCTGGGTCGGGTCTACTTAGTTCATTAACTTTCATTGAAGAAAAAAAACAGCGAGTGGGATGTCTCACTTCCTCTTCTGTCTCTGGCAAGAGTTGTGTGTGGCACTCACAAGGTCAAAAGACAGCTACACCCATAAATTTAGGGTGAACTGTTTAGGAACGAGCAGATAGTTATATGCATCAAATATACACGACTGTGCATTCTTTATAGATATAAAAACAAACATAGTACTTAGCTCCATTTGAATCCTGCCAGATAATGTACCATATCCTGATAGAACATAATTGTAAAAAAATATTTTGGAGGTGTGACACTTCTTCTCATCCTTCCCAACCCGCTGTTTTTTGTCTGTCTCACACAGAACACCATCATCAGCCACCTCTGATTATTGAGTTGTGCTCTTTTATAAATGCTATACCCTATACAACATTCTGATATTTCTCTACTAAATCTCTTTTAAATCAGCTCGGTTGGAGTCCACAAATCATTTCAATTTCAACTAATTACTTTATTAAAACATGCTCTTTAAACCACCATCAAAATGAAATGAATCAGATGACCCTTAACTGAAACAGTCTATGAATCGTAAAAAAGTCAATGTCACCGGCCGCTTGCGCCACCTTCATTATCATACGAGACCACGGGGCTGACGTCAGAGACCTCTGTTAATTAAATAAACATTATCATACGAGACCATGGGACTGACGTCAGAGACCTCTGTTAATTAAATAAACATTATCATACGAGACCACGGGGCTGACGTCAGAGACCTCTGTTAATTAAATAAACATTATCATACGAGACCACGGGGCTGACGTCAGAGACCTCTGTTAATTAAATAAACATTATCATACGAGACCATGGGACTGACATCAGAGACCTCTGTTAATTAAATAAACATTATCATACGAGACCACGGGACTGACGTCAGAGACCTCTGTTAATTAAATAAACATTATCATACGAGACCATGTGACTGACGTCAGAGACCTCTGTTAATTAAATAAACATTACCATACGAGACCATGGGACTGACGTCAGAGACCTCTGTTAATTAAATAAACATTATCATATGCGACCATGGGACTGACGTCAGAGACCTCTGTTAATTAAATAAACATTATCATACGAGAGCACGGGACTGACGTCAGAGACCTCTGTTAATTAAATAAACATTATCATACGAGAGACCATGGGACTGACGTCAGAGACCTCTGTTAATTAAATAAACATTATCATATGCGACCATGGGACTGACGTCAGAGACCTCTGTTAATTAAATAAACATTATCATACGAGACCACGGGACTGACGTCAGAGACCTCTGTTAATTAAATAAACATTATCAGATGAGACCATGGGACTGACGTCAGAGACCTCTGTTAATGAAATAAACATTATCATATGCGACCATGGGACTGACGTCAGAGACCTCTGTTAATTAAATAAACATTATCATACGAGACCATGGGACTGACGTCAGAGACCTCTGTTAATTAAATAAACATTATCATATGAGAGACCATGGGACTGACGTCAGAGACCTCTGTTAATTAAATAAACATTATCATACGAGACCATGGGACTGACGTCAGAGACCTCTGTTAATTAAATAAACATTACCATACGAGACCATGGGACTGACGTCAGAGACCTCTGTTAATTAAATAAACATTATCATATGCGACCATGGGACTGACGTCAGAGACCTCTGTTAATTAAATAAACATTATCATACGAGACCATGGGACTGACGTCAGAGACCTCTGTTAATTAAATAAACATTATCATATGAGAGACCATGGGACTGACGTCAGAGACCTCTGTTAATTAAATAAACATTATCATACGAGACCATGTGACTGACGTCAGAGACCTCTGTTAATTAAATAAACATTACCATACGAGACCATGGGACTGACGTCAGAGACCTCTGTTAATTAAATAAACATTATCATATGAGAGACCATGGGACTGACGTCAGAGACTTCTGTTAATTAAATAAACATTATCATACGAGACCATGTGACTGACGTCAGAGACCTCTGTTAATTAAATAAACATTACCATACGAGACCATGGGACTGACGTCAGAGACCTCTCTTAATGAAATAAACATTATCATATGCGACCATGGGACTGACGTCAGAGACCTCTGTTAATTAAATAAACATTATCATACGAGACCATGGGACTGACGTCAGAGACCTCTGTTAATTAAATAAACATTACCATATGAGACCATGGGACTGACGTCAGAGACCTCTGTTAATTAAATAAACATTATCATATGCGACCATGGGACTGACGTCAGAGACCTCTGTTAATTAAATAAACATTATCATACGAGACCACGGGACTGACGTCAGAGACCTCTGTTAATTAAATAAACATTATCATACGAGACCATGGGACTGACGTCAGAGACCTCTGTTAATTAAATAAACATTATCATATGAGAGACCATGTGACTGACGTCAGAGACCTCTGTTAATTAAATAAACATTATCATACGAGACCACGGGACTGACGTCAGAGACCTCTGTGAATTAAATAAACATTATCATACGAGACCATGTGACTGACGTCAGAGACCTCTGTTAATTAAATAAACATTATCATACGAGACCATGGGACTGACGTCAGAGACCTCTGTTAATTAAATAAACATTATCATACGAGACCATGGGACTGACGTCAGAGACCTCTGTTAATTAAATAAACATTATCATACGAGACCATGGGACTGACATCAGAGACCTCTGTTAATTAAATAAACAATTGCGAATGGTGACCTACTTTTGTTGCAAAATGTTACCCTCTATGAACACACCCCGTCTGTCTCTTGAGTCTCATCCACAGGGCACTGTGGTCACTGAATGGTTTGATGAGCATGAAAACGATGTAATCCATATCCGCCCTCCCCAAAATAAATCATCAAAATAATCCTGAACCATTTTGCACATAGCGACTTTATTGAGGAAAAGTGTACTTACTATGACTGTGATATGTGGTTGTCCACCTTGATATCTTAAGTTGAATGCACTAACTCTAAGTCAGACTGGATAAGAGCTTCAGCTAAATTACTAAAATGTAATGGCCGTCTCAGTCACCATATCACGATAGTGTCACCTCCCTCCAATAGAGTACCAAAGACTTGTAGAATCTATGCCAAGACGCATTGAAGCTGTTCTGACTCGTGGTGCCCCACGCCCCATTAAGACCATGTGTGTTGGTGTTTCCTTTATTTTGGCAGTTACCTGGATCTCCATAACTTCGATTCTCATTTCCTTCTGCTGAATTAATTGACCATTTCAGGCCCAACATTGTATTGTAGGATGAATATCACAATTGATATCAGGGATAATGTTACGTGTGTTATGTGATTTAATGTAAGAACAGTATGCATACATTTCTACATCAGCCTCAATGCAACTGAGGAATAGTCCAAATTATCCACCGTGAGACAACATGACACCTGCTCCAGAGGAGTAACACTGACTCAGGAACACCTCCATCCTCTTGTAGGGTGTATGACCTATTAGGCTACAGGATGTAACGCCCGACTAACTGCTTTCAATGCATTATGTAAAACAACAAAATCATATTGTACTGTGACCAGGGAGTCATGTGTTTGGATGGGTAGCCGAGGTGAGGGAGATAAATGCTATTCCATAAAGCCTGTAAGTCTCGCAGTGAGTCGGTTGATTTAATGAAAGTGAAGTCATGTAGCAGGTTAATTAATTCATAAAATAAACAGTCAATTCTGTGCCCTAGTCTCTCCACCTGGTCCCCCTCCACAGGCAGATGAGCAGGGCAATCTAAACACCTGGGCAAACCCGATTTACCGATTCAGTTAAACTAGTCAATCAACCCGCCGGGATCATAAAGCACATCTTTGCCCCGGACGCGTAGACCCACGACCCATTTTATAGTTCCCTATAACTCACCTGAGTGACTGGATGTTGATGTATCACACACAGAGAGAGCGTTTGTGACATCAGATGGACCTATGGTAGTGTCACCCTATTGTGGTGACTTTAAGGATGGGGTGGGGACATGGGGTGGAGTGGGGGCAGTACATGGGGTATATAACCCTTTGGGGGAGAGAGCAGAGAGAAGATAACCCTCTCCAGACCTCAGGAGCACCCATCACCCACCCAGAAGACCCAGACACAACAGGCCCATGTTTAACCTGCTCCTATCGTGGACCTTCCTGCTGGTAGCCACTGGCCCGCTATTGGCACATCCCATCACCGACTCTGCAGAGATGCCCTACCTAGGTCCTGGTGAGTACCAGGTCCACCCAATAGTTGTGGTATGAGGTTATTTGGCAGGGTACTTCAATATTCACAGATGTGTGAGTTTTAATTACATTTCAATCTTGAGGATAAATAACAAACGTATTGTAATCAGTGACATTCTGTTCTGGTGTAATTTATTTGAGACCGAGTTGATCTGTCAACGTGTGGTTGTGTCTGAGAACTGAAGCAGTGTTAATATTGAATGTGTAATAAGCAGTTTGATTATGGTGACAATGTTCCATACACTTTACACCATCAAAGTGTAGCTGCTACTTAAGTTATTTCTCATGAATCCCCATGGTTGGATTAAGATAAACACAATTGTACGTGATGACTGTGTTTTCACTGTGTTCAGTATCCGTGGAAGATGGAGGAGCAGGTAGTCCAGACGAGCTGTCTTTCTCTGAGCAGACATATCTTCCCCAAGGTGGCCCTGGACTCAGATACTCACCCCTACTGTCTGGAGATCTCAGCAGAGATGGTGAGATCACACAAACTAGTTGCTATTGTGCCTAAACAGTTTCACCAAGAGAAGTATCACAACATATTCTCTCTCACCCTTTGTCTCTCTTAGGTCTCAGTGCAGCTGGACTACTCGAAAGACAGATGAAGAGAGATGTGCGTTTTTAAACTGAATGATGATAAGAAGCATATATTAAGCTACTATCACATTTTGTTTTGGGAGTAGCGGTTTCATGAAGCATGAACTACCACAGCGGTAATTGTTCTCTGTTTCAGCAGTGGCTGGAGAAACAGAGTCACCTCAACCCCTTCAGCCACGTCTTTGGCGTCAGGAAGCTGTCCAGGAAAAGAGGAGGTGCCTCTGAGTGCTTCTGGAAGTACTGTGTCTAACACAGTCAAGCGTCCATAGAGAAATACGTTCACACCATGCATTATGATGAAGAGATGTGGCTTGTACTGAGACACAACCCCTCTCTTGCACACAACAAAGCATATGTACATGCATGCATACTGTACACTCACACACAGGAAAACACACACACATAAGGACACTACACACAGACAGGGATGGACTGAATGGATATCCCACAGGTTGATATATGTTACAGTATGCAGACTATTTTGTTTTTATCCCTGTCCCACCTGTGTGTTTAAAATGTTCACTGTTTAATGTTACTGAGCAAACATGACCTGCATGAACAACTAAATGGCTGTGCTGTATATTAAATACAAATAAAATCTTGTACTTGGAAAAGCTCTCCGTTGGATGTCTGGTCCCAGGGGAACAACTCATTGAACTACCAAATGCATTTATACAGTCTGTGATAAAATAAACATTGACATCTCTTCACGCAAAAAGACCACATGAAGAACATAATATATATAATGTCTACAGTCTTTATTTGAGTCATAAGGGGATGGGATTCATTGTAGAAGACATGCAAAGGAGTCGTACTGTTCACTGTAGGTCTGAGAAGCAGACATTTGGCAGATCCAATTAGTCAGAAAATGATACTGTGGTATAATCTCATTGTTTTGTAAGACAGTCCATCAACCCCGGACACCATTCATCCGCTCCATTGGAAAAGCTGGCGCATACTTTGTATTAGACTTTCTGGACAATGGAAAGTAGAGAGGTGAAGGGAAGAAGGGAGGGAGAGGAGAGAGAGATTGTGAGCGAGAGAGAGTTTGAAGGAGAGAGAGGTAGAAGGAGAGAGAGAGAGAGTTAGGAGAGAGAGAAAGTTAGGAGAGAGTTAGGAGAGAGAGAGAGATGGAGAGGGAGAGAGTTAGAAGGAGAGAGAGCGAGTTCGGAGAGCGTGAGAAGAGAGAGAGAGAGACAGAGAGTTAGGAGAGAGAGAGTTAGAAGAGACGGAGAGAGGGTTAGAAGGAGAGAGTTAGAAGGAAAGAGAGAGAGAGGAGAGAGAGTTAGGAGAGAGTTAGAAGGAGAGTGAGAGAGAGGGAGAGTGTGTGAGAGAGAGTTAGAAGGAGAGAGAGAGAGTTAGAAGAGAGTTAGAAGAGGGAGAGAGAGAGAGTTAGAAGAGAGGGAGAGAGAGTTAGAAGGAGAGAGTTAGGAGATAGATAGTTAGGAGAGAGAGAGTTAGAAGGAGGGAGAGAGAGAGAGAGTTAGAAGTAGAGAGAGAGTTAGGAGAGGGAGAGTTAGAAGAGAGAGAATTAGAAGGAAAGAGATTGCATTAGAAGGAGAGAGAGTTAGGAGAGAGGGAGAGAGTTACAAGGAGAGAGAGTTAGAAGGAGAGAGTGAGAGAGAGTTAGGAGAGTTAGGAGAGAGAGATAGTTAGAAGAGAGAGAGAAGGAGAGAGAGAGTCAGAAGGAGATAGTTAGGAGAGAGAGAGTTAGGGGAGAGAGAGTTAGAAGGAGAGGGAGAGAGTTGAGAGAGAGAGAGTTAGGAGAGAGAGAGTTAGAAGGAAAGAGAGAGTTTGAAGGAGAGAGAGAGAGTTAGGAGAGAGAGTTAGAAGGAAAGAGAGAGCGTTAGAAGGAGAGAGAGTAAGGAGAGAGAGTTAGGAGAGAGTGAGAGAGAGTTAGAAGGAGAGAGAGTGAGGAGAGAGAGAGTTAGAAAGAGAGAGAAAATTAGGAGAGAGAGTTAGAAGGATAGAGAGTTAGGTGAGAGAGATTTAGAAGGAGAGAGAGTTAGGAGAGATAGAGAGTTACAAGGAGAGAGAGTTAGGAGAGAGAGAGTTAGAAGGAGAGTGAGAGAGAGTTAGGAGAGAGAGAGGTAGGAGAGAGAGATAGTTAGAAGAGAGAGAGAGAGTTAGAAGGAGAGAGTTGGGAGACAGAGAGAGTGTTAGAAGGAGAGAGAGTAAGGAGAGAGAGTTAGGAGAGAGAGTTAGAAAGAGAGAGAGAGAGTTAGGAGAGAGAGAGAGGGAGTTAGAAGGGAGAGAGAGAGAGTTAGGAGAGAGATAGAAGGATACAGAGAGTTAGGAGAGAGAGATTTAGAAGGAGAGAGAGTTAGGAGAGATAAAGTTACAAGGAGAGAGATAGTTATACGGAGAAGGAGTTAGGAGAGAGAGAGATAGGAGAGAGTGAGAGAGAGTTAGGAGTGTTAGGAGAGAGAGAGGTAGGAGAGAGAGATAGTTAGAAGAGAGAGAGAGTTAGGAGAGCGTTAGAAGGAGAGAGAGAGAGTAAGAAGGAGAGAGAATTAGAATGAGAGAGAGAGTTAGGAGAGAGAATGAGTTAGAAGGAGAGAGAGAGAGTTAGGAGAGAGAGGGATAGAAGGAAAGAGAGAGCGTTAGAAGGAGAGAGAGTTAGGAGAGAGAGTTAGAAGGAGAGAGAGTTAGAAGGAGAGAGAGTTAGGAGAGAGAGAGTTAGAAGGAGAGGGAGTTAGAAGGAAAGAGAGCGAGTTAGAAGGAGAGAGAGTTAGGAGAGAGAGAGTTACAAGGAGAGAGAGAGAGAGTTAGGAGAGAGTGAGAGAGAGTTAGAAGGAGAGAGTTAGGAGAGAGAGAGTTAGAAGGAGAGAGTGAGGAGAGAGAGAATTAGAAGGAGAGAAGAAGGAGAGAGAGAGTGAGGAGAGAGAGAGAGAGGAAAGAGAGAGAAGGAGAGATAGTTAGGAGAAAGTGAGAAAGAGAGAGAGAAATAGAACGACAGAGAAACAGAGAGACAGTCATCAACAGTAATTAAGATTGAACATTTTAATATACATGGTGTATGAAAATGAATTATACTTATATTGACCACTTACAAGTGCACATTACAGAATACTACAGTAATATTATTTCTAAATGTTGTTGTGTTTGTCTTTCTGACCTGCTGCTGCCTTGTTCAGCGTAAGGTCTGTTGTACATAGAGGCACCCATCCTTGGGAGATCTCTCTTCTCCAGCTCAGCACTGTGCCATGCTGCATTCTCTCTGGTTGTCTCCAGCATGGGCCCCTCTTCACCTCCTGGCACCCGATAACCCACTGACTGGAGGAGCTCCAAAAGCTACCGGAGGGAGGGAAGGAGGGAGTACAGAAGGGAGGGAGAGAGAGAGGGAGGGAGGGAGTACAGAAGGGAGGGAGAGAGTACAGAAGGGAGGGAGAGAGCGAGGGAGGGAGGGAGTACAGAAGGGAGGGAGAGAGCGAGGGAGGGAGTACAGAAGGGAGGGAGAGAGTACAGAAGGGAGGGAGAGAGTACAAAAGGGAGGGAGAGAGCGAGGGAGGGAGTACAGAAGGGAGGGAGTACAGAAGGGAGGGAGAGAGCGAGGAAGGGAGGGTGTACAGAAGGGAGGGAGAGAGTACAGAAGGGAGGAAGAGAGCGAGGGAGGGAGGGAGTACACAAGGGAGGGAGAGAGCGAGGAAGGGAGGGAGTACAGAAGGGAGGGAGTACAGAAGGGAGGGAGAGAGTACAGAAGGGAGGGAGTACAGAAGGGAGGGAGAGAGCGAGGAAGGGAGGGAGTACAGAAGGGAGGGAGTACAGAAGGGAGGGAGAGAGTACAGAAGGGAGGGAGTACAGAAGGGAGGGAGAGAGCGAGGGAGGGAGGGAGTACAGAAGGGAGGGAGTACAGAAGGGAGGGAGAGAGTACAAAAGGGAGGGAGGGAGTACAGAAGGGAGGGAGAGAGCGAGGAAGGGATGGTGTACAGAAGGGAGGGAGAAAGTACAGAAGGGAGGAAGAGAGCGAGGGAGGGAGGGAGTACACAAGGGAGGGAGAGAGTGAGGAAGGGAGGGAGTACAGAAGGGAGGGAGTACAGAAGGGAGGGAGAGAGTACAGAAGGGAGGGAGTACAGAAGGGAGGGAGAGAGCGAGGGAGGGAGGGAGGGAGTACAGAAGGGAGGGAGGGAGTACAGAAGGGAGGGAGTACAGAAGGGAGGGAGGGAATACAGAAGGGAGGAAGGGAGTACAGAAGGGAGGGAGGGAGGGAGTACAGAAGGGAGGGAGAGAGTACAGAAGGGAGGGAGTACAGAAGGGAGGTAGAGAGCGAGGGAGGGAGGGAGTACAGAAGGGAGGGAGGGAGTACAGAAGGGAGGGAGTACAGAAGGGAGGGAGGGAGTACAGAAGGGAGGAAGGGAGTACAGAAGGGAGAGCGGGAGTACAGAAGGGAGGGAGGGAGGGAGTACAGAAGGGAGGGAGAGAGTACAGAAGGGAGGGAGGGAGTACAGAAGGGAGGGAGGGAGAACAGAAGGGAGGGAGTACAGAAGGGAGGGAGGGAGTACAGAAGGGAGGGAGAGAGCGAGGAAGGGAGGGAGTACAGAAGGGAGGGAGAGAGCGAGGAAGGGAGGGAGGGAGTACAGAAGGGAGGGAGTACAGAATGGAGGGAGCGAGCGAGGAAGGGAGGGAGTACAGAAGGGAGGGACAAAGCGAGGGAGGGAGTACAGAAGGGAGGGAGAGAGCGAGTAAGGGAGGGAGAGAGCGAGGAATGGAGAGAGTACAGAAGCGAGGGAGAGAGCAAGGAAGGGAGGGAGAGAGCGAGGGAGGGAGGGAGTACACAGGGGAGGGAGAGAGCGAGGAAGGGAGAGAGTACAGAAGGGAGGGAGGGAGTACAGAAGGGAGGGAGTACAGAAGGGAGGGAAGGAGTACAGAAGGGAGGGAGGGAGTACAGAAGGGAGAGCGGGAGTACAGAAGGGAGGGATGGAGTACAGAAGGGAGGGAGAGAGTACAGAAGGGAGGGAGGGAGTACAGAAAGGATGGAGAAAGCGAGGGAGGGAGGGCGTACAGAAGTGAGGGAGAAAGCGAGGGAGGGAGGGAGTACATAAGGGAGAGAGTACAGAAGGGACGGAGCGAGCGAAGAAGGGAGGGAGTACAGAAGGGAGGGAGTACAGAAGGGAGGGAGAAAGCGAGGGAGGGAGGGCGTACAGAAGTGAGGGAGAAAGCGAGGGAGGGAGGGAGTACAGAAGGGAGAGAGTACAGAAGGGACGGAGCGAGCGAAGAAGGGAGGGAGTACAGAAGGGAGGGAGTACAGAAGGGAGGGAGTACAGAAGGGAGGGAGAAAGCGAGGAAGGGAGGGAGTACAGAAGGGAGGGAGATAGCGAGGAAGGGACGGAGTACAGAAGGGAGGGAGATAGCGAGGAAGGGAGGGAGTACAGAAGGGAGGGAGAGAGCGAGGAAGGGAGGGAGTACAGAAGGGAGGGAGAGAGCGAGGAAGGGAGGGAGGGAGTACAGAAGGGATGGAGTACAGAAGGGACAGAGAGAGCGAGGAAGGGAGGGAGTACAGAAGGGAGGGAGAACAGAAGGGAGGGAGAGAGCGAGGAAGGGAGGGAGTACAGAAGGGAGAGAGTACAGAAGGGGGGAGAACAGAAGGGAGGGAGTGAGCGAGCGAGCGAGGGAGGGAGTACAGAAGGGAGGGAGAAAGCGAGGAAGGGAGGGAGTACAGAAGGGAGGGAGTACAGAAGGGAAGGAGAAAGCGAGGAAGGGAGGGAGTACAGAAGGGAGGGAGAAAGCGAGGAAGGGAGGGAGTACAGAAGGGACGGAGCGAGCGAGGAAGGGTGGGAGGGAGTACAGAAGGGAGGGAGTACAGAAGGGAGGGAGTACAGAAGGGAGAGAGAGAGCGAGGGAGCGGATGCAAAAGGAAACATTAAATGACAGCGTGGGTCAGAAGTTCCTTGCCTAGGAAACATGTTTACACAAGCTAGCTTCAGACGAGAATCTATTAAATTAAGCAGTTTATATAGATTAACCACCGTTGTCCCATGACTTGAGCCAGTAAGTTTATGGTTAATGTAATCCGTGTTCATAAACAAGACTTGAGTCAGGATAAACTCAGTCTCACCTCAATCAGAGTGTCTGAATCGGTCTGCAATGACTTGCAATCACATGTCCAGAGAGACAGCAACAAAAGTGTCAGTATTCCCACCTTCATCATCTCTCCTATGACACACAGAGGAGCATCTCAAATCCTTAGTCCTCACTACAACGTATAGGTTAAAAGGTATTCCCTATAGGCCTTCTTGCCTACCTAAAATCTGGGAATTAAGTACAATCAAATACATCCAGTAGATATAAGAACCCAACAAAGTCCTACCTTCTGAGTCACCTGTGTGTTGGTGATTATGTTGCAGTACGGCGTTCCACTGAAGTTGAGTGAAGCCTTGGTACACCAACATTTGTTTTATAGTCTCCCCCTGAGCCTGCCCTGACCAATCCCTGATGCTTCTGGGTCTCCTCCACACTAAACCACTGTCCTGCATCATAACCGTTTGATTATATTGATTATTTGTACTGCACTGTTGAGGGAGCTTGCAAGTAAGCATTTCGCTACGTTGTTTATAACTGCTGTAAACTGTGTGCATGAAGAATACATTTTGATTTGATAACCCCCAGGCAAGTGATCTCTCAGGCCCTCACTGCTCTGCTGACGTGACACTGGACCTGCCGCTTCCCCCAGTAATCTACAACAGACAAAAATAAGAAACACACACACACAGGAAGGAGATTCCACGAAGGTAGAGCCTTTTGATATTTTAAGTAGAAATTTTGCACCAATATTGAATTTTAAAAGCCTGTTATCGTCAATGAAGTGCCCTTTAATAAAGACACATGGAGAATTGAATAAATCAGAATTCAGCAGTTTTAAATGTCCCTCCGTGCACCCTCATTGTAAATGTCCCTCCGTGCACCCTCATTGTAAATGTCCCTCCGTGCACCCTCATTGTAAATGTCCCTCCGTGCACCCTCATTGTAAAGCCCAAGATATTTAGTTTCTTTGACAAAGTTATTTCTGAATGATATTATTTATTTATTTTTTAAGGTTAAAAAAAGACCTGTCCCTTATTTTAAGGTCACCCCTATTACATGAACTGAACTCTCGTTTTAATATGGTGAAACTATTCCTTTACATTTTCTTTTTCAAAATTAACATCTAATAGTCAAATCATAGTGTAGATGCAGGCAAGCTGTTTCTACTCTTTTTGAAAATGTTCTGGTGTTTTGTGGTGGAAAACTCAGTTTTAGCAATGTATTTTTTGTGAAGCTTGTGTTCAATTGCCCCTCCTTGTTGCACACAACAAGTATCCATTTCCCCTGTCACAAGATGAAATCGTCAACCCTGTTATGGTCAACCCTGTTATGGTCAACCCTGTTACGGTCAACCCTGTTTACGGTCAACCCTGTTACGGTCAACTATTACTGGCTCTTAATAGTCACTCACTATAGTATATATATTTTTATTTCGATGGGAAAACATGTTTTTTATTAAGTTGAACATGTGCTCTTTACAACAGAATGTTACAATTTGTGGAAATTACATTTCACCCCCAAGTTACACATCTCAAAAGGCTCAAAAGAGTTGGTGGAACGACCCAGCAGCTGCCAACTGCTTATTCTCCTTCTCCATCCCAGACTGAAGAACTGCAGTCATCAGTAGTGACATTGATAATAATAATAATTTGGTGGGCGCTTATATTTGTCCTATTTCACACATGTACTAGTGTGTATTAATACTCATGTGTGTATTGGAAATATGTTCTTTGTGTATCCTAACTCACTGCGACACATTGACTGTGACTATGATATGACTGTACTACACCAGTGGCTCAGAATTTAGAACTACATTAAGTTGGACCTCTGGATCAGTTAGTCCACTCAGCTTTGATCCAATGACTAGCTTTACTGCCTGGGCGGGACAGTATCTGAGGTAACTGTGTCTGTGAGGATGCTTTGTCAACAGCGATGCCCTTTGAGTTAGAATACCGCAGGCGTTTTTATTGCCAAATTCAACTTTACTGAATAGGATAATGCCCTTAATGGGTGTAAAGTGAGTATCAGAGAGCCGGAATTGCATTAATAATGATATTACCCATTACATGTGAATTGATTGCCCCCCATCTATCTTCAGAGCTTGTGCTGTTATGTGACCTAAACTGGGACATGCTTAACACCCCGGATATCCTACAGTCTAAGCTTGATGCCCTCAATCTCACACAAATGATCAATGAACCTACCAGGTATAACCCCAAATTCATAAACAAGGGCACCCTCATAGATATCATCCTAACCAACCTGTCCTCTAAATATACCTCTGTTGTCTTCAACCAGGATCTCAGTGATCACTGCCTCATTGCCTGCATCCGTAATGGGTCAGCGGTCAAACGACCACCCCTCATCCCTGTCAAACGCTCCCTAAAACACTTCAGCGAGCAGACCTTTCTAATCGACCTGGCCCAGGTATCCTGGAAGGATATTGACCTCTTTCCATCAGTAGAGGATGCCTGGTTATTCTTTAAAAGTGCCTTCCTTGCCATTCTAAATAAGCAGGCCCCATTCAAAAAATGTAGAACCAGGAACAGACATAGCCCATAGTTCACTCCAGCCGTTGAACAGCACAAAAAACATCCTGTGGCGTACTGCATTAGCATCAAATAGCCCTTGCGATATGCAACTTCTCAGGAAAATTAGGAACCAATATACACAGGCAGTTAGGAAAGCAAAGGCTAGCTTTTTGGAACAGAAATGTGCAAGCTGTAGCACAAACTCCAAAACGTTATGGGACACCATAAAGTCCATGGAGAATAAGAGCACCTCCTCCCAGCTGCCCACTGCACTTAGGCTAGGAAACACTGTCACCACCGATAAATCCGCAATAATTGAACATTTCAATAAGCATTTTTCTACGGCTGGCCATGCTTTCCACCTGGCTACCCCTACCCCAGTCAACAGCCCTGCGCCCTCCACAGCAACTTGTCTAAGCCTCCCCCATTTCTCCTTCACCCAAATCCAGATAGCTGATGTTCTGAAAGAACTGCAAAATCTGGACCCCTACAAATCAGCCGGGCGAGACAATCTGGACCCTGTCTTTCTAAAATTATCCACCAAAATTGTTCGACCTCTCTTTCGTATCATCTGAGATCCCCAAAGCTTAGAAAGCTGCTGTGGTCATCCCCCTCTTCAAAGGGGGAGACACTCTAGACAAAAACTGCTATAGACCTATATCTATCCTACCCTGCCTTTCTAAGGTCTTCGAAAGCCAAGTTAACAAACAGATCACCGACCATTTTGAATCCCACCGTACCTTCTCCGTATGCAATCTGGTTTCCGAGCTGGTTATGGGTGTACCTCAGCCACGCTCAAGGTCCTAAACGATATCACAACCACCATCGATAAGAGACACTACTGTGCAGCTGTATTCATCGACCTGGCCAAGGCTTTCGACTCTGTCAATCACCACATTCGTATTGGCAGACTCAACAGCCTTGGTTTCTCAAATGACTCCCTCGCCTGGTTCACCAACAACTTTTCAGACAGAGTTCAATGTGTCAAATCGGAGGGCCTGTTGTCCAGACCTCTGGCAGTCTCTATGGGGGCGCCACAGGGTTCAATCCTCGGGCCGACTCTTTTCTCTGTATACATCAATGATGTCGCTCTTGCTGCTAGTGATTCTCTGATCCACCTCTAAGCAGACGACACCATTCTGTATACTTCTGGCCTGTTACATTCTGACCTTAGTTCCTTTGTTTTGTCTTTTGTTTTAGTCTGGTCAGGGCGTGAGTTGGGTGGGTTGTCTATGTTAGTTTGTCGATCTTCTATTTCTGTGTTTGGCCTGGTATGGTTCTCAATCAGAGGCAGCTGTCAATCGTTGTTCCTGATTGAGAACCATATTTAGGTAGCCTGTTTTCCATTGTGTTTTGTGGGTGGTTGTTTCCTGTTTAGTGTTTTTGTTTCTCCTTTCAGGACTGTTTGTTTGTCGTGTTGGTTGTTTTGCCTAGTGTTGTATATTTCATTAAATAATATGAACACTTACCACGCTGCACCTTGGTCCTCCTCTCCTTCCCCAGACGACAAGTGTTACATGGCCCTTCTTTGGCCACTGTGTTAACTAACCTGCAGATGAGCTTCAATGCCATACAACTCTCCTCCCGTGGCCTCCAACTGCTATTAAATGCAAGTAAAACTAAATGCATGCTCTTCAACCGATCGCTGCACACATGTGTCCGCCCGTTCAGCATCACTACTCTGGATGGACAACTACAAATACCTAGATGTCTGGCTAGACTGTAAACTCTCCTTCCAGACTCACATTAAGCATGTCCAATCCAAAAGTAAATCTAAAATTGGCTTCCTATTTCGCAACAAAGCATCCATCACTCATGCTGCCAAACATACCCTCGTAAAACTGACTATCCTACCAATCCATGACTTTGGCGATGTCAACTACAAAATAGCCTCCAACACTCTACTCAACAAATTGGATGCAGTCTATCACAGTGCCATCCGTTTTGTCACCAAAGCCCCATATACTACCCACCACTGCGACCTGTATACTCTCGTTGGCTGGCCCTCGCTTTATATTCGTTGCAAACCCACTGGCTCCAGGTCATCTATAAGTATTTGCTAGGTAAAGCGCTGCCTTACCTCAGTTCACTGGTCACCTTAGCAGCACCCACCCGTAGCACGCGCTCCTGCAGGTATATTTCACTGGTCACCCCCAAAGCCAATTCCTCATTCGGCCGCCTTTCCTTCCAGTTCTCTGCTGCCAATGACTGGAACGAACTGCAAAAATCACTGAAGCTGGAGACTCATATCTCCCTCACTAGCTTTAAGCACCAGCTGCCAGAGCAGCTCACAGTTCACTGCACCTGTACATAGCTCATCTGTAAATAGCCCATCCAACTACCTCATCCCCATTCTGTTATATTTTTATTTAATTTGCTCCTTTGAACCCCAGTATCTCTGCTTGCACACTCATCTTCTGCAACTCTATCACTCCAGTGTTTAATTGCTATATTGCAATTATTTTGCCACTATGGCCTATTTTATTGCCTTTACCTCCCTTGTCCTACTGCATTTGCACACATTGTATATATACTTTTCTACTGTATTATTGACTGTATGTTTGGATATTCCATGTGTAACTCTGTGTTGTTGTTTGTGTCGCACTGCTTTAATTTGGCCAGTTGTAAGTGGGAACTTGTTCTCCACTAGTCTACCTGGTTAAATAAATACAGAAGTAAAAAACTTACAACAGTGCATGTACAATTTGAACAATTTGAACTTATAGCACTAAACCTATACAGTGTTAACATTGGCTGTGGGTTATTACAACAAAATGTGGCTAAAGTCCAGGCATTGATGCACTGGATGATACAGTAGAAGAACAAGGAGGCAAAATCACACTTTGTTAGAGTTTTCTTCATTTTTTATTGTTTTTAATTATTTTACAGCAGAAAGAATATAAAGCATTCAGAAAACATCTTCCATATTTTAAGGGCATTTCAAAACGTTTTGCATGGCTTCAGCAGATTTTTTTTTAAACATATCCATCGAGTCAGTGACGCTTGTACATGCACAATTACAAAAATAAAACTTACAAACAAGAAACAGGGGGAAGAAAAAGGAGAGAAAGCAAAACACAATAGGGGAAATGAAAATAAGGAGTGGGTGAAATAATATGGGGAAGGAAAGAAAGAGAGGGTCACATAACAGGGAAAGACCGAGAGGAAGACAGTTATAGAGGAGAGGAAAATAGCTCTAACACTAGTTCACATGCAAAGTGTCAAGGACCCACGACTTTGTATTAAAGCAGGGCCAGTTTTTTCTTCTTGGTTTGGAATTGATGAAAACGTGCAGTTCGGTAAAGGGTGCCATACAATTGCTGTCCATAAACTACTGAATGCTTGTCTTGCAATACTGGCATTTGCATAAGAGTTTGTCGACTACATGTGTCCAATCATTTTTATCTTCACTAGGTCTATAGGTCTCCACAAAATAATGCTTATTGCTCTGTGTCCACAAGTGGAAAAGGTTGTGAGATGGTTTCTGCTCTGTTGTCTTGATGTGCCTACCTTTCAGTAGTTTGAGTGCATTGACAAAGGAAGAGGAGGAAATACCGTCCAGTCCCTCAGGTCAATTAGCAGAGTGTAATGAAGGTATTAAAATCCATATGAAGTGCCTGTTATAGCTAACCTGTCATACCATCCAGAAGATGGCCATACTTGAAGGGCTTTTTTTGAAACCGTCCCTATAAGTTCTGGTCATCTTCAACTACCCCAACGTACATCTCAGGGAGACCTCATCTTCAACTACCCCAACGTACATCTCAGGAAGACCTCATCTTCAACTACCCCAACGTACGTCTCAGGGAGACCTCATCTTCAACTACCCCAACGTACGTCTCAGGAAGACCTCATCTTCAACTACCCCAACGTACGTCTCAGGAAGACCTCATCTTCAACTACCCCAACGTACGTCTCAGGAAGACCTCATCTTCAACTACCCCAACGTACGTCTCAGGAAGACCTCATCTTCAACGTACGTCTCAGGAAGACCTCATCTTCAACGTACGTCTCAGGAAGACCTCATCTTCAACTACCCCAACGTACGTCTCAGGAAGACCTCATCTTCAACGTACGTCTCAGGAAGACCTCATCTTCAACGTACGTCTCAGGAAGACCTCATCTTCAACTACCCCAACGTACGTCTCAGGAAGACCTCATCTTCAACTACCCCAACGTACGTCTCAGGAAGACCTCATCTTCAACTACCCCAACGTACGTCTCAGGAAGACATCGTCTTCAACTACACCAACGTACGTCTCAGGAAGACCTCATCTTCAACTACCCCAACGTACGTCTCAGGAAGACATCGTCTTCAACTACACCAACGTACGTCTCAGAAAGACCTCATCTTCAACTACACCAACGTACGTCTCAGGAAGACCTCATCTTCAACTACCCCAACGTACATCTCAGGAAGACCTCATCTTCAACTACCCCAACGTACGTCTCAGGAAGACCTCATCTTCAACTACCCCAACGTACATCTCAGGAAGACCTCATCTTCAACTACCCCAACGTACGTCTCAGGAAGACCTCATCTTCAACTACACCAACGTACGTCTCAGGAAGACCTCATCTTCAACGTACGTCTCAGGAAGACATCGTCTTCAACTACACCAACGTACGTCTCAGGAAGACCTCATCTTCAACTACACCAACGTACGTCTCAGGAAGACCTCATCTTCAACTACCCCAACGTACGTCTCAGGAAGACCTCATCTTCAACTACCCCAACGTACGTCTCAGGAAGACCTCATCTTCAACTACCCCAACGTACGTCTCAGGAAGACCTCATCTTCAACTACACCAACGTACGTCTCAGGAAGACCTCATCTTCAACGTCGTCTCAGGAAGACATCGTCTTCAACTACACCAACGTACGTCTCAGGAAGACCTCGTCTTCAGGACGTCTCAAGGAGACCTCATCTTCAACTACCCCAACGTACGTCTCAGGAAGACCTCGTCTTCAACTACCCCAACGTACGTCTCAGGAAGACCTCATCTTCAACTACCCCAACGTACGTCTCAAGGAGACCTCATCTTCAACTACCCCAACGTACGTCTCAGGAAGACCTCATCTTCAACTTACGTCTCAGGAAGACCTCATCTTCAACTACCCCAACGTACGTCTCAGGAAGACCTCATCTTCAACTACCCCAACGTACGTCTCAGGAAGACCTCATCTTCAACTACACCAACGTACGTCTCAAGAAGACCTCATCTTCAACTACCCCAACGTACATCTCAGGAAGACCTCATCTTCAACTACCCCAACGTACGTCTCAGGAAGACCTCATCTTCAACTACCCCAACATACGTCTCAGGAAGACCTCATCTTCAACTACCCCAACGTACGTCTCAGGAAGACCTCATCTTCAACTACCCCAACGTACGTCTCAGGGAGACCTCATCTTCAACTACCCCAACATACGTCTCAGGAAGACCTCATCTTCAACTACCCCAACGTACGTCTCAGGAAGACCTCATCTTCAACTACCCCAACGTACGTCTCAGGAAGACATCGTCTTCAACTACACCAACGTACGTCTCAGGAAGACCTCATCTTCAACTACCCCAACGTACGTCTCAGGAAGACCTCATCTTCAATGTACGTCTCAGGAAGACCTCATCTTCAACTACCCCAACGTACGTCTCAGGAAGACCTCATTCAGATGTTACATCATGTCATCATCCATATCTTAACTGAGATGAAATGTTGTATAACTGAGAATAGCTTCATCAATTAGCAGAGTGTAATGAAGGTATTAAAATCCATATGAAGTGCCTGTTATAGCTAACCTGTCATACCATCCAGAAGATGGCCATACTTGAAGGGCTTTTTTTGAAACCGTCCCTATAAGTTCTGGTCATCTTCAACTACCCCAACGTACATCTCAGGGAGACCTCATCTTCAACTACCCCAACGTACATCTCAGGAAGACCTCATCTTCAACTACCCCAACGTACGTCTCAGGGAGACCTCATCTTCAACTACCCCAAACGTCTCAGGAAGACCTCATCTTCAACTACCCCAACGTACGTCTCAGGAAGACCTCATCTTCAACTACCCCAACGTACGTCTCAGGAAGACCTCATCTTCAACTACCCCAACGTACGTCTCAGGAAGACCTCATCTTCAACGTACGTCTCAGGAAGACCTCATCTTCAACGTACGTCTCAGGAAGACCTCATCTTCAACTACCCCAACGTACGTCTCAGGAAGACCTCATCTTCAACGTACGTCTCAGGAAGACCTCATCTTCAACGTACGTCTCAGGAAGACCTCATCTTCAACTACCCCAACGTACGTCTCAGGAAGACCTCATCTTCAACTACCCCAACGTACGTCTCAGGAAGACCTCATCTTCAACTACCCCAACGTACGTCTCAGGAAGACATCGTCTTCAACTACACCAACGTACGTCTCAGGAAGACCTCATCTTCAACTACCCCAACGTACGTCTCAGGAAGACATCGTCTTCAACTACACCAACGCACGTCTCAGAAAGACCTCATCTTCAACTACACCAACGTACGTCTCAGGAAGACCTCATCTTCAACTACCCCAACGTACATCTCAGGAAGACCTCATCTTCAACTACCCCAACGTACGTCTCAGGAAGACCTCATCTTCAACTACCCCAACGTACATCTCAGGAAGACCTCATCTTCAACTACCCCAACGTACGTCTCAGGAAGACCTCATCTTCAACTACACCAACGTACGTCTCAGGAAGACCTCATCTTCAACGTACGTCTCAGGAAGACATCGTCTTCAACTACACCAACGTACGTCTCAGGAAGACCTCATCTTCAACTACACCAACGTACGTCTCAGGAAGACCTCATCTTCAACTACCCCAACGTACGTCTCAGGAAGACCTCATCTTCAACTACCCCAACGTACGTCTCAGGAAGACCTCATCTTCAACTACCCCAACGTACGTCTCAGGAAGACCTCATCTTCAACTACACCAACGTACGTCTCAGGAAGACCTCATCTTCAACGTACGTCTCAGGAAGACATCGTCTTCAACTACACCAACGTACGTCTCAGGAAGACCTCGTCTTCAACTACCCCAACGTACGTCTCAAGGAGACCTCATCTTCAACTACCCCAACGTACGTCTCAGGAAGACCTCGTCTTCAACTACCCCAACGTACGTCTCAGGAAGACCTCATCTTCAACTACCCCAACGTACGTCTCAAGGAGACCTCATCTTCAACTACCCCAACGTACGTCTCAGGAAGACCTCATCTTCAACTACACCAACGTACGTCTCAGGAAGACCTCATCTTCAACTACCCCAACGTACGTCTCAGGAAGACCTCATCTTCAACTACCCCAACGTACGTCTCAGGAAGACCTCATCTTCAACTACACCAACGTACGTCTCAAGAAGACCTCATCTTCAACTACCCCAACGTACATCTCAGGAAGACCTCATCTTCAACTACCCCAACGTACGTCTCAGGAAGACCTCATCTTCAACTACCCCAACATACGTCTCAGGAAGACCTCATCTTCAACTACCCCAACGTACGTCTCAGGAAGACCTCATCTTCAACTACCCCAACGTACGTCTCAGGGAGACCTCATCTTCAACTACCCCAACATACGTCTCAGGAAGACCTCATCTTCAACTACCCCAACGTACGTCTCAGGAAGACCTCATCTTCAACTACCCCAACGTACGTCTCAGGAAGACCTCATCTTCAACTACCCCAACGTACGTCTCAGGAAGACCTCATCTTCAATGTACGTCTCAGGAAGACCTCATCTTCAACTACCCCAACGTACGTCTCAGGAAGACCTCATTCAGATGTTACATCATGTCATCATCCATATCTTAACTGAGATGAAATGTTGTATAACTGAGAATAGCTTCATAGACTATTTGAAGGTGTGTGTGATGTTATGACATAACCATAGATTCACACAGCAAGTCCTTGTTTTAATGAGAACCATCAAACCATCAAAGGTTAAAGTGTTACAAGACTCATAAGCATAGTCTATAAAAGAAAGGTAAGCATTTACGTAAGACTTTAAGCCCTCGTGTCCCATAATGCCTACAAATGAATATGTCAGAGCTGTAGCCAAGACAGAAACAATTGACCATACAGTCAATTGTGATGAGCTTGTCCTAATTATAATTATCTATACTACAATTACTTGTATACCCTAGTTCTGTTATCGTGCCATTACGTCTCTCCTCAGCTCACCTTACTTACTTGAGAGGAAATGGATACCAATAATGCATCCAGGGTCAGTAGTAATTTGCCTGTTTTATCCAGAAAGATCTGTATCCTATTTCAATAGTGTGTCCTCTCTCTACACTGAATCACCATCAATGTCCTGCTCCACTTCCTCCTCCCCATTTTGGCACCCTGAGTAAAATACAGAAGGGAGGTGAGCGGTTCTCTAGGACTAGGAGCAGGCTAGGAAAATAACACATGATGAGCTCTCTCTGCTGAACTGTGTACAAGTGAGACTGACTATGCCCTGACATATCTGGATGTGTGCAGTGCAATGTACTGTCGCCTGCGTGTGTGTGTGTGTCTGTGTGTTGTTGCCTCGTAAAATACTTGCGGTACACTGTTGGTTTGGGAGCACACTATTTTTAGATCCAAATTAATAAAAATGAATAAATGAATTTAAAAAAAACTTGCTTCTAGAAAAACTTGCCCTCATGCTACCCCAAGAAACATGGTCAGTAAATACTGCAGATTGATCATAGTTTGTATTTTTAGGATTCTTCTCTGCCTTCCAATCAACTGCCCTCCATCTTTCAGAGTTCTGTGACACGTCATACAAACGTTCTTCGCTTTACAGAACAGTAAGTCTTTTACAAGTCTATCTGACTACCGATTTTAGAAAAATAAGCATGCTTTGGGTGCAGTTCCGTCACCCAGTTAACTATTTTACCCATGCAAGCATAATAAAACCTTCCCATATTGCCACAGCAGTGCATTAGCTGGCATTCTTACCACTATCTGAATGATGAATGCAAGGCAATAAAACCACAAAAGTTATGGAATGGAATTCTCATGGTTTCAACAGGCAGTTCCAATGGAAAATAATAAGGCTTAGAATGTTGACAAGACGGAACGCATTGTGTGGGGATACTGAGTTGATTAAGGGAAGACCGGACTGAATTTAGTGATGGTTTTTGGATTGATATATGGTATGATACTTGATATACAGTAGTCCTAAAGAATGATGGTGATCTTTTTCTCTCCAAAGCCATGTTTTTCTCCTTAGGTACTGTACATCGCATGCGTCCTGACATTGGCTTTGTGCGATCAATCAGGATATGATTAGGCACTTTCTACATAAACACTCTGAAAATAGGTTTACATATCAAGTCTCTGTGAAATAAACACAACCATACAGAGAAATAAACCCATCAGTATATAATAATTAAAAACAGAACAGATAACAGGGTCTGAGACGAAATTCAGCAAGTTAAACAACAAAACATAATTGTCCAATGGCATTCACACCTTGTTTGAATAATGAACGTCATCACTTGAATGCCACCTGGTTGTTTTGATATGAATATAATATATTTCAGCAGAACTGCAAAAACCAGCAGACTATTGTATAGTATATATCATGGACTCACAGATCAAATCAACTGGTATCAATGTCTCACATTTCATTTCATAATCTTTCAGACATGGTCCTCTGGTGCATCTTGTAACATTTACAGGTTTATAGATCCCTCACTTTTGCTCATTGACTTGGCTGTGCTGATCCATAATTGGTCATATGTTTCACTATAATCTATACATCACTGTTTAATTGTGTTATTTTTAGCACCTTAGATTGTTTAAACAAGTGTTCCTCCTGTAAGTAAATTACAATTTACTTTTACAAAGAATACCAGCCGAGAGATGCTACACATGTACCTCGTTCAATGTGGCCACATTACATTCTGACAAAGAATAATTCTGGTCTGTCCAGACCCTGACAGCCTTAGTCAAGTTAAGCCTCCAGCCCACACTTAGAAAAAAGTATTGTCTTGTGTCGGCAGTTTGATACGTTGATCTAGTCTATTTCAGGGTTTCCCAAACTCGGTCCAAAGCTCAATGATTTAATAATCAAAGCTCAATGATTTAATAATCAAAGCTCAATGATTTAATAATCAACGCTCAATGATGTCATCACCCGTGCGTTGTCCTATTAAACAAATTAAGATTTAATAATCAAAGCTCGATGATTTCATCACCTGTGTGTTATCATTTATTTATTTATTTAACCTTTATTTAACTAGGCATGTCAGTTAAGAACAAATAACAAATTCAGGGGCAGAACGACAGATTTTTACCTTGTCAGCTCGGGGATTCCATCTAGCAACCTTTTGGTTACTGGCCCAATGAACTAACCACTAGGCTACCTATTAAACAAATGTTAAATCAACCTCAATTATAAAAATAAAAACAACAGGGCTGAGATTCACATGGACAAGGCTGCCATTTACAATCCTTATATGAACACAATCCATACAAACCATACAAATACAATCCATGCACACTAACAACACAATCCCTCTTTCTCATACAGTAGGCTTTTTTGCACTTACAATGTTACTGACCAGTGATCCCTGTGTATTTGGTGATGATGGCAAAAGAGCTTGGGTTGTTCTTAAGTGTGATAACAGAAGAGAAATGAGAGACTTAAAAGTTGCTGTAGAAATATTTCTCCCTCTACAATGTGTACCTCTATCTGTGATCCTCTGCCAGTCGGGATGGGACCTTGTGGTCTTTAATGCTAGTGTCTATTTCATTGTATGATTATCTGTTCTGCTAAGATTAACTTCATTCTCTTGTTAAGCAATATAGCATTCACATTACTTGGCACCATTGGCAAAAGATTCTTGGTAGCCCAAAACAAAAATGTAAACATAAACATACTTGTCTTAAGATAATTTTGAAGATTTCTCCTAACTCTAAATACGTTATCTTTTTTAAAAGTTTTTAGCATTTGCAATAATGTCATGCTTTCGCAAAATGTTTATCCCAAGAACAATCAAAATAAAATAAAATACTCTTATAGTGAAATACTTTTAATAATTTTACAGAGCATAGCCACTACTGCTTTTGTTGAGTTCTTTTAACCTTTGTTCATGTTTTTCATGCACATAGCTCATTTTTGTCCCAGGTATTTACACTATATACAAACAATACAACCATACTTCTTAGGCATTCAAACAAAACTATACAAATATTCTGTTTTTGTCTCATACCTGTTTTTGACCCCTTTTTAATGAATAAAATAATATATTTCTAAAATACAATCCCCTTTGGGTAAATGTTTTTCCCTACCTTCAGCCTTCTTTATATACAGAAACTGCTCAATTGTCAAAAATATGGATTTGTCTAACCCCTTTTTTGGGACTAGCTTAGGGACCCCTCAAAGAATCTCTAAGACGTCAAGGCAATGTATGTGATCTTCCCCTCAAAAGCCCTCACAGGCCCTGAAGTTCATTTAAAAAGAACAACGATAACCTGCATGACTGTAATCAGTACAACACAAAAGAGGCAAGTTTTCTTTCTTTTTAGAATACTGAGGAAACAAATGAAATAAGGCGACAGAAAAAGGAAAGATGAGGATGTAGGTATAATCTCAGGAACTAGAGGGCATGACTCTTGGGAGAATAGGTTGGTACATGGGCCACTCAGTTGCATTTGAACATGAAGACAAAAGCAAAACATTGAAATTCAGAGAATACAGACCTAACTTCCAGCACACAGGTGAAGACTTTCACCCATAGGCATGCATATTTGATCAAATCGACAACACAGAGTTTTGAAGAGACAAGTCAGTTGTAAATCGGTCATGGGCATGAGCACAAAACAGATTCAAGCAAAGAGGAATAGAAAAGAGAATAAAATAATAATATAAAAAATAAGAAGAAGAATTGTAATTCCATTGAATCCCCCTATCCCTTGCCTTACAGTACATAACCCCTCCAAACCTATATAACAAAAAAAGCCATTGTTTTAATAAGCCCCACCCATTTCTGCTCACACCCCTCCTACATTCATATGTAACCCCACCCCTTTGGACTGACTGGCGGGGTAGAGCACAGCGTAACAGGAAGGGTAATTTTGATCTATTTACCATACTAGTTACCATACTGAATGTAGTCATCTAACTGTCGACAGTGAGTGTATGTGTGCAAATGGATCAATGTATTACCGAGATTTTTTGGTTCATTAAGTTACATTTTTTTCTTCTTCAAATGGAATAATCAGTCACTTAAAAAAATATGAAATACAATTACAGCCCAGTCCCAAAGGTGTTTCTGCTTCTGTCATGTTTCCTTATGTTCTGGCTGGCATCTGCCTCCATCCTTGGCGCCTTATCCTCTTCCTTTGATCCACAGGGACCTTTTCAGACATGTCCAGCATTCCTCTTCCTTTACCGTCTTAAACCTAGACTCCGATACTCCCAAAAAGACAAAACAATCCATGAAAAAGTGCAAAAAATGCCATGAAGCAAATGTTCTGCCCCCACAGCTTCTTCCCCTTAGTTTCTAATTCTATACTCTCCAACATAAACAACGTCAGAGGGAAAAGATAAAGGTGAAAAATGCTGTTGTTAGAAGTAGAAGTAGAGTCAGCCACGCTGTCGTAGTAGTAGTAATAATAATCGCAGTGTTTTCACTGAACTGTTTTTTTTTTTCTTCTTCTCTTGAAAAATGTTTTGGGTATAAAGGGACAAAGAAAACAGGAAGAGTCAGGAGGAGAGTGATGTCACATTGTGAGGGGGCTCTTCTGAAGGTTTTCATGTTCCTTGGCCCTTTTCAATTCGTTCACTCTGAAACACAGACAGAGAGACAGAAGTCATTTAAACAGGGGTCTATGACCGCCAACACAGATCACTTCTCACAGGATGATTCTGTACTCTGTCTCAAACCATTCCCGAGAGAGAGACAGATAGGACACCTTTCCCGAGAGAGAGACAGATAGGACACCTTTCCCGAGAGAGAGAGAGAGAGAGAGAGAGAGAGAGACAGATAGGACACCTTTCCCGAGAGAGAGACAGATAGGACACCTTTCCCGAGAGAGAGACAGATAGGACACCTTTCCCAAGAGAGAGAGACAGATAGGACACCTTTCCCGAGATATAGACAGATAGGACACCTTTCCCAAGAGAGAGAGACAGATAGGACACCTTTCCCGAGAGAGAGAGACAGATAGGACACCTTTCCCGAGAGAGAGAGACAGATAGGACACCTTTCCCGAGAGAGAGAGACAGATAGGACACCTTTCCCGAGAGAGAGACAGATAGGACACCTTTCCCGAGAGAGAGAGAGACAGATAGGACACCTTTCCCGAGAGAGAGACAGATAGGACACCTTTCCCAAGAGAGAGAGACAGATAGGACACCTTTCCCGAGAGAGAGACAGATAGGACACCTTTCCCAAGAGAGAGAGACAGATAGGACACCTTTCCCGAGAGAGAGACAGATAGGACACCTTTCCCGAGAGAGAGACAGATAGGACACCTTTCCCGAGAGATAGACAGATAGGACACCTTTCCCGAGAGAGAGACAGATAGGACACCTTTCCCAAGAGAGAGAGACAGATAGGACACCTTTCCCGAGAGAGAGACAGATAGGACACCTTTCCCAAGAGAGAGACAGATAGGACACCTTTCCCGAGAGAGAGAGACAGATAGGACACCTTTCCCGAGAGAGAGACAGATAGGACACCTTTCCCGAGAGAGAGACAGATAGGACACCTTTCCCGAGAGAGAGAGACAGATAGGACACCTTTCCCGAGAGAGAGACAGATAGGACACCTTTCCCGAGAGAGAGAGACAGATAGGACACCTTTCCCGAGAGAGAGACAGATAGGACACCTTTCCCGAGAGAGAGACAGATAGGACACCTTTCCCGAGAGAGAGACAGATAGGACACCTTTCCCGAGAGAGAGACAGATAGGACACCTTTCCCGAGAGATAGACAGATAGGACACCTTTCCCGAGAGATAGACAGATAGGACACCTTTCCCGAGAGAGAGACAGATAGGACACCTTTCCCGAGAGAGAGACAGATAGGACACCTTTCCCGAGAGAGAGACAGATAGGACACCTTTCCCAAGAGAGAGAGACAGATAGGACACCTTTCCCGAGAGAGAGACAGATAGGACACCTTTCCCTAGAGAGAGAGACAGATAGGACACCTTTCCCGAGAGAGAGACAGATAGGACACCTTTCCCAAGAGAGAGAGACAGATAGGACACCTTTCCCGAGAGAGAGACAGATAGGACACCTTTCCCAAGAGAGAGACAGATAGGACACCTTTCCCGAGAGAGAGACAGATAGGACACCTTTCCCGAGAGATAGACAGATAGGACACCTTTCCCGAGAGAGAGACAGATAGGACACCTTTCCCGAGAGAGAGACAGATAGGACACCTTTCCCGAGAGAGAGACAGATAGGACACCTTTCCCGAGAGAGAGACAGAGAGATGAAGATCGACATAGCCCTTGTCAACGTTACCTGGTGCTGATTTGGAAAGAAAACATTAATCAATCTTTATTTTAACTGGATCTCATCTAGTCTAAATGATTCTGCTAAATCACTATGTCTTATGGCTCACTGAACCCATTCCTTCAGTACTTGATATTCTAATAGGTCAACTAACTTTGAAACTTGAGAATGGTTCTTAAAACAGTTGGATTTACTTTTAAACTCTTGAGAATATAATGTGATTGAAAAAAGGTCTCTTGATAATTAAACTCTCCAAAACTAATCTCAGGAGAGGAAACAGGAGTCCCTTGACAAGTCCACCAAATATTTGCTGGGCTGAAAGAGACCCTCAAGGTAGGCAGAGATTTACTAATTGGTTTGTATTTGGAATATTGCTATGCACCAAATAAATGACTATATTACTCAAGAATTGTGTGTCAATTAATTTAATCAGTGGAATGTATTATTGTGTCTATCACTAAATGATGAACTACAAACACAATTGAAAATTGAAGGCATTTAATTTGTGAAAGAGGTGAAAATGTATTAAGACTACAATAGTCTAACCAAACTTGTACTGCATTTGTATTGGGAACTGACATTACCTTGGCATTCCACTTGTGAACCATGTCCAAACTGAGCTCGAGCCAAACACTATATTATACCCCAGCATGTACAATAGACTCAATAGATCAGACTGTAAGTCACTAGCCAATTACTGTTCCATATCATAATTAATAGACATTTGCCCTGTGGTAATTGTACTACTGACTACAACACTGGGATTGGTGTATATTCTCTGACTCCCTTCGGTCTCTATACTGCTTCTGAGAGAGCTTTTCCCCCCTCGTAGGTAAACAGGATGAGTGGACAATGAGTGGACCATTTGTGGACAATGCAGGCCATTTGACATGAGTTTATACATGCACAGTGGGGCAAAAAAGTATTTAGTCAGCCACCAATTGTGCAAGTTCTCCCAATTAAAAAGATGAGAGGCCTGTAATTTTCATCATAGGTACACTTCAACTATGACAGACAAAATGAGAAAAAAAACCCAGAAAATCACATTGTAGGATTGTTAATGAATTTATTTGCAAATTATGGTGGAAAATAAGTATTTGATCAATAACAAAAGTTTATCTCAATACTTTGTTATATACCCTTTGTTGGCAATGGCAGAGGTCAAATGTTTTCCGTAAGTCTTCACAAGGTTTTCACACACTGTTGCTGGTATTTTGGCCCATTCCTCCATGCAGATCTCCTCTAGAGAAGTGATGTTTTGGGGCTGTTGCTGGGCAACACGGACTTTCAACTCCCTCCAAAGATTTTCTATGGGGTTGAGATCTGGAGACTGGCTAGGCCACTCCAGGACCTTGAAATGCTTCTTACGAAGCCACTCCTTCGTTGCCCGGGCGGTGTGTTTGGGATCATTGTCATGCTGAAAGACCCAGCCACGTTTCATCTTCAATGCCCTTGCTGATGGAAGGAGGTTTTCACTCAATCTCACGATACATGGCCCCATTCATTCTTTCCTTTACACGGAGCTGTCGTCCTGGTCCCTTTGCAGAAAAACAGCCCCAAAGCATGATGTTTCCACCCCCATGCTTCACAGTAGGTATGGTGTTCTTTGGATGCAACTCAGCATTCTTTGTCCTCCAAACACGACAAATTGAGTTTTTACCAAAAAGTTCTATTTTGGTTTCATCTGACCATATGACATTCTCCCAATCTTCTTCTGGATCATCCAATTGCTCTCCAGCAAACTTCAGACGGGTCTGGACATGTACTGGCTTAAGTAGGGGGACACGACTGGCACTGCAGGATTTGAGTCCCTGGCGGCGTAGTGTGTTACTGATGGTAGGCTTTGTTACTTTGGTCCCAGCTCTCTGCAGGTCATTCACTCAGTCCTTCCGTGTGGTTCTGGGATTTTTGCTCACTGTTCTTGTGATCATTTTGACCCCACGGGGTGAGATCTTGCGTGGAGCCCCAGATCAAGGGAGATTATCAGTGGTCTTGTATGTCTTCCATTTCCTAATAATTGCTCCCACAGTTGATTTCTTCAAACCAAGCTGCTTACCTATTGCAGATTCAGTCTTCCCAGCCTGGTGCAGGTCTACAATTTTGTTTCTGGTGTCCTTTGGTCTTGGCCATAGTGGAGTTTGGAGTGTGACTGTTTGAGGTTGTGGACAGGTGTCTTTTATACTGATAACAAGTTCAAACAGGTGCCATTAATACAGGTAACGAGTGGAGGACAGAGGAGCCTCTTAAAGAAGAAGTTACAGGTCTGTGAGAGCCAGAAATCTTGCTTCTTTGTAGGTGACCAAATACTTATTTTCCACCATAATTTGCAATTAAATTCATAAAAAATCCTACAATGTGATTTTCTGGATTTTTTTCTCTCATTTTGTCTGTCATAGTTGAAGTGTACCTATGATGAAAATTACAGGCCTCTCTCATCTTTTTAAGTTGGAGAACTTGCACAATTGGTGGCTGACTAAATACTTTTTTGCCCCACTGTATATAACCCCAATGTCCTTTACCTGGTGTCACTGAGCTTAGTAGTGAGCCCCCACAGTGCTGTATATGTCGGTTTAGTGTTTTTCACTGTGCTATTTCCTCTTCCTCTCAGTCTGAGATGTTGTTCCCCTGAGGTGTGAATCCATTACTGGTACACCTCCTGCTGTTCTAACTCCCTGGAGGTAGAGGGGACTTCCCATTGTTTGTGTTGTACTGCTAGTCTGACTATGACCTGCATGTGCTATCACATCACTGTAACCCAGATCATGACAAACATGCATGCTATCACATCTGTATAGTACTATATCTACCTCACCTGCTCTCGGAGCACAGTGACCCATATTCTACAGTATAACATACCCCAACCCGGTCTCAGGGCATTTCCTATTATTCTGTATGTAAATCTGAGACACTCCATTTAGTATATGTTACATTTGGTATGGTTACATAAAACAGATGGTAACTTTAGGCAAAAACTATATGGATATGAGTGTCTGCTGAATGACTTAAATGTAAAATGATACATTCAAAAGGCCCCATTGTCTCAGAAGATGAACTACAGTGTCTGTGACTCATACAGATGATGAGGCTGATGAGAACTGTCATATAGGTATTTTTGTCAATATGCCCAAAGTCTTTTTGGAAGTTTTCAGACACACAGTTTGTACCCATGGGGAATTTCTATAATATTTTCAGTGATGATGCATGTGTATTTGAAGCAGCCCTGAACTAGTGAGAGCTCCCAATGAAATGCCTAGAGGAGCTTTGACATTTTGAGTAAACAAAACCCAAGGGGGGTCATAACCCCCTCTACTGTGTCATGTGGGGCGCAGCTGTTTGAGAGAGAACATCCGTCCCATAGCATGCCTGGGGGTACATTTTAAAGAGCAAGACCCATAGAGGTGTCACCAGTCATGCAACATAGTAAACATGATGTGAATAGGCATCTTCATAACCACACAAAACAAAACATGTAATAATGAAAATAAAATCATTTCCAGAGGGGAGAAAGAGGTGCCTGTTAAGTGTTACGGTGACATAGTCATTCATAAGCATTGGTTAGTTTAATAAGAGTAAAGTTACATTTGATCTGAGTTTGAGCTTCTCAGTCAGTCCACCTGTGGCTCCAGTAGGCAGCCTTCATGCAAGCAGGCATCAAGCAACAGTGATGGACAAGATAGAGGGAGGAAGACAGAGAGAGAGAGAGGAGGGAGAGATGGATGGAGAAAAGCAAAAGATAGAGGGAAAAGGGGGAGAGAGAAAGAGTGGATGAAGACAACGACCCAGCAGATAAAACTATTGTTAGAGAGAGAGAGATAGAGAGAGGCAGAGACATACAGTGTGGACAGGGAAGAGAGAGAAGCACGAACTGAGTTGCTGAGGCTGCACTCACCCGCTTGAACAGTCTATGGTCCATCAAGGGGCTTCGCATAAACAGCAAAACAATACCAGACAGCTATTAGCACAAGTAGGAACTGTGAGGAAAGGAAGGTGGGCGAGGAGAAGAGAGTAGGGGAGCGAGGAGAAGAGAGTAGGGGGGCGGGGAGAGGAGGTTAGGGGAGTGAGGAGAGGAGAGTAGGGGAGCGAGGAGAAGAGAGTAGGGGGGCGAGGAAAAGAGAGTAGGGGGCGAGGAAAAGAGAGTAGGGGCGAGGAAAAGAGAGTAGGGGCGAGGAAAAGAGAGTAGGGGCGAGGAAAAGAGAGTAGGGGTGAGAAAAAAGAGAGTAGGGGCGAGGAAAAGAGAGTAGGGGCGAGGTGAAGAGAGTAGGGGGCGAGGAAAAGAGAGTTGGGGCGAGGAAAAGAGAGTAGGGGCGAGGATAAGAGAGTAGGGGGTGAGGAAAAGAGAGTAGGGGTGAGGAAAAGAGAGTAGGGGGAGAGGAAAAGAGAGTAGGGGGTGAGGAAAAGAGAGTAGGGGGTGAGGAAAAGAAAGTAGGGGGCGAGGAAAAGAGAGTAGGGGTGTGAGGAGAAGAGAGTAGGGTTGCGAGGAGAAGAGAGTAGGGGTGAGGAAAAGAGAGTAGGGGGCGAGGAAAAGAGAGTAGGGGCGAGGTGAAGAGAGTAGGGGGCGAGGAAAAGAGAGTTGGGGCGAGGAAAAGAGAGTAGGGCGAGGAAAAGAGAGTAGGGGCGAGGAAAAGAGAGTAGGGGTGAGGAAAAGAGAGTAGGGGGCGAGGAAAAGAGAGTAGGGGCGAGGTGAAGAGAGTAGGGGGCGAGGAAAAGAGAGTTGGGGCGAGGAAAAGAGAGTAGGGGCGAGGATAAGAGAGTAGGGGGGTGAGGAAAAGAGAGTAGGGGGTGAGGAAAAGAGAGTAGGGGAGAGGAAAAGAGAGTAGGGGGTGAGGAAAAGAGAGTAGGGGGTGAGGAAAAGAAAGTAGGGGGCGAGGAAAAGAGAGTAGGGGTGTGAGGAGAAGAGAGTAGGGTTGCGAGGAGAAGAGAGTAGGGGGGCGGGGAGAAGAGAGTAGGGTTGCGAGGAGAAGAGAGTAGGGAGGCGGGGAGAAGAGAGTAGGAGGCGAGGAGAAGAGAGTAGGGGGCGAGGAGAAGAGAGTAGGGGCGAGGAGAAGAGAGAAGGGGACGAGGAGAAGAGAGGAGTGGGTGAGGAGAGGAGAGGAGGGGACGAGGAGAAGAGAGGAGGGGACGAGGAGAAGAGAGGAGTGGGCGAGGAGAGGAGTGGGCGAGGAGAAGAGAGGAGGGGACGAGGAGAAGAGAGGAGTGGGCGAGGAGAGGAGAGGAGGGGACGAGGAGAAGAGAGTAAGGGACGAGGAGAAGAGAGGAGTGGGCGAGGGGAGGGGAGGAGTGGGCGAGGAGAGGAGAGGAGGGGACGAGGAGAAGAGAGGAGTGGGCGAGGAGAGGAGAGGAGAGGAGGGGATGAGGAGAAGAGAGGAGGGGACAAGGAGAAGAGAGGAGTGGGCGAGGAGAGGAGAGGGCGAGGAGAGTACAGGGTAAGAAGAGAGTAGGGGGGCAAGAAGAGAGTAGGGGTGCGAGAAGAAGAGAGGAGGGGATGAGGAGAAGAGAGGAGTGGGCAAGGAGAGGAGAGGGCGAGGAGAGTAGGGGGTAAGAAGAGAGTAGGGGGGCAAGAAGAGAGTAGGGGTGCGAGGAGAAGAGAGTAGGGGCGAGGAGAGGAGGGGGGTGAGGAGAGGAGAGTGGATAGGATAGGAGGGTGGTCTCTGAAGTGTTGTATATAACCCCCAACCTTTTGTATCGTCCAAAAAATAAATAAAATAGAGACATGAAAACAGAGAACTTGTCTTATCAGATCTGTGCAAACTCATTCTTGCCATCTAACGTGTAGTTTACCCTTCATATATCTAGCAAATCCCTACGCTGAATGGTTGTGTATTTGTGTGTGAATATAACAAACCTATTTAAAAAAAACATATGAATTAGTGTTGTGGGCGGGGCTTACCTGTGGCGGCAGCGGCGTAGAAACCTCATGATCTTCCTGGCAGCCTGATCCTGCCTCTTAGAGAGCAGACTACTTCTACAACACACAAGACAAGAGGGAACACTGGCTTTTTAGAGGGTCCACAGTAAACAAAATACACTGTGGTTGTGTGTAGCTAGTCTAGTTCTCATATTCAACCATGCTTTTAAACTTTATTTTGGAGATTCTGTATAGCATGGTTACTGGCCTCTCCAATCCTTTTTTAACTAATTGGTCTTTTGACTAATCAGAACAGCTTTGAAAAATATTGGGTGTGAAAAGATCTGATGTGAATGGTCAAAAGACCAATTAGTGTACAAAAATATACTAATTGGGCTGTCTGTGTAAACACAGCCGTAGTGTCTTCATCAATATATATACACATATGCACAGTCCTTGTATGTTTAAAATCTAAATCATTTATGCATGAGCACAGGAGGACACCATGACCCTGCAAATGGGACTGCAGTTGATCATCCCTTACAAATGGATTTCCCCAAGGGAAGTCTGCAAGGTCAAGTGGAGAAGAGCATAACTATCCTGTAATGAGCCCCTGTACGTGTCAGTGTGTGTTTCTGTGTGTGTGTGTGTGTGTGTGTGTGTGTGTGTGTGTGTGTGTGTGTGTGTGTGTGTGTGTGTGCGTGCACGCGTGTGTGTGTGTGTGTGAGTGCATTTAGCTACTTGTGCTGCTGTGTGTCAGTGTGAGTGGTAGCTACTTTGTGTGTGAGTGTGTGTGTTGATGTGTGTGTTTAGCTTCCTGGGCCTGTGTTGTGTGTATGCATCAGATCATGTCACTGTGTATGCATACCTGAGTTTGTGTTGCACCAGGGCAGCGGCGGCTCCTTGCCGGTGGAGCCTGAGCCTGCCAAACTCCTTGTAGCCGCGGTAGTACTGCTGGATCAGCACGGCTGCCCGCCTGCTCTGCTGGAACTTCTTCTGCTCCTGGTAGCTGCGGAACTTACTCTGGATAAGAATGGCGGCCTGCGTCATCTTCTTATAAAGTGCATACTGCCGCAAAAAGGACCAGAGAGAGGAGAATATACAGAGTCAGGAACAGGGGGTTGGGAAGACCCAAACGATGGCCTCAAATGCACACATATATTGTCTGATTCATACTATATGGCCAAACCAAACCAAGCCAAACTAGGCTGACCTGGTTAGGCATTCACTATAGTTGCTGGAACCGTGCTGGAAAGGAAAATAGACTAGCCAACATAATAGGGTTTATGTCAGCCCTAGAGTGTGAATCAGGCAATATTACTGGACTTAGGAAAGGTGCTGATGTAGGTTATGAGTATCAATATAACCAAGTCAAGTGTGATAATCAAGTAAAGCTAGGTAGCATTGTTGCATCATCTGAGACAGTCAAAAAAACAAGCAAAGCTGACATGTGTTCTGCCCTCTGGTGGCTTTGAGTCTCTAGTGACTCTTATCAAGGAGTGCCATTTTAAACCCTAAAACCTTTTGACAAAAATAACAATTTAAAAATGAAAGACAGTGAAAAGATGTTACCTTCAAGGCTATCCATGTTAGCTTGTAAACAAAGCAAAGGTGAGATTGTGAATCACAAACAGGCATGAACAAGGATCAGCCTGAGCCTAGAAAAATGGACTAAACTGAATAAAGTGAAACGCTAGTCTAAAAGTCCCTAATTAATGTATTACAATCTGTCCTGGATCTAACCAGTATCTGTAAGGTCATGGAATATGGACAACACATCTCCATGTGTGTTGTAAGGGGCTGACTGTGCCCAGCTTACCTGTTTGTATTTCTTGTAACAACGCTGAATGACTGCCGCAGCTACTTCCTGTTGCTCTCTGAATGGGCGTCCCTGTGAGAGAGTAGAGTAGGAGAAGTCAGAGGTCAGAGTATTGGAAGTGGTGTAGTAGTCTATTATAGAGGGCCACTGCTCCCTGAGGTCTCTTCCTGGGCCCAGGGCCCTGGTTGTCTGGAGGACAGACAGAGGACCTGAGGTTGAGGACGCTGGGGGAGAGGCTCCATCCTAGGCTGGGAGAGGAGAGAGGTAGCTGGTGGTGCCAGCCCAGTGTTGCTCTCCTCCCCAGTCTCAGCTGGCAGAGGGGTAGAACAGATGACTGTGAACGACAGTGAACAGTTTGAGACGTGGAAAGTCATTAAAGCTAGCTATGGGGGATAGGTAGCAAGGTGAGGAAGTGGGGCAGGTGGGGGCGAAGTGAGGCTGGGCGGGGTGTGTGGAGCTGGTTAAGGACAGGCAGCAGCGGGCACCACACACATTATTTAAAGAGTAAGAGAGAAAGGGAAAGAGAAAGAGAGGGACAGAGAGAGATTATAGGGAGCAGGGAAGAGGGAGCAGTGCAGTCATTCCTTAAAGCAAGGCCATGCTCTGCTCGATGCAAACTTTGCCCATGCTGAAACCACAGGGACCACATAGTTTGAGTGTGTCTTAGTGAGACAGATACAGAGAAAGAAAGATGGGATAACATATGAGTGTTAATTAACCTATTAACATAATCCATTGATGATTACTGGGTGAGCATAGATAGTGTCTTGTGCACTCAGAACACTTGGACACAGACCAGGATGTAGTTTTGTTCATATAGCAACCTTTCCAGATTCAAGGGACCCATTCATAACTTGACATTTCACCTGATAACATTAAGGTCAACACCACATCAAAATAGAGTGGAAGTCCTAATAACATTGCTGTACATTGTTTTGTACAGCAGGTTTTTTACTGTGTGTGGTACCTCATCCCGGCCTGTACCTTGTACTTGCGGAAGGCAGTTTGGACGAGACGGGCGGCCTCGTACAGCTCCCTCTGCTCGGGGTCGGACAGGGTGAGCTGGGCCAAGTCTCTCTCCACCTTGTTGTTAGAGGCCTGGAGGAACTCGCTCCAGTCGGCCGGGGAGGGCAGGGTGGGCCTCTCCATGGACCCCTCCCTCAGGGGAGACCCCCCTGGGCTGGGGCTGGAGGATGGAGTCAGAGGATCACTGTACAGAGATCTGGAAGGGGAGAGAGCCAGGGAGGAGCAGGGGATGGTGACAGTTTAAAAAGTAGTCAGCTAAGTGTTGTTATCTGAAGATATATACTGAACAAAAATATAAAATGCAACATGCAACAATTTCTAAGATTTTACAGAGAATACATTAATTAGGCCCTAATCTATGGATTTCACATGACTGGGAAGAGGTACAGCCACCCACTGGGGAGCCAGGCCCAGCCAATCAGAATAGGTTTTCCCCCAAAAAGGGCTTTATTACAGACAGAAATACTCCTCAGCATTTGGAGGTCTTGAGGTAGCGTGGTTACATGTGGTCTGCAGTTGTGAGGCCAGTTTGACGTATTGACAAATTCTCTAAAACGACGTTGGAGGCAGCTTACGGCAGAGAACTGAAAATAAATTACCTGGCAACAGCTCTGTTGAACATTCCTGCAGTCAGCATGCCAATTGCATGCTCCCTCAAAACTTGAGACATCTGTGGCATTGTGTTGTGTGACAAAACTGCACATTTTAAAGTGGCCTTCTATTGTTCACAGCACAAGGTGCACCTGTGTAATGATCATGCTGTTGAATCATATTAATGATATGCCACACCTGCCAGGTGGATGGATTATCTTGGCAAATGAGATATGCTCACTAACAGAGATGTACACATTTGTGTTCAAAATTTGAGAGAAATAAGCTTTTTGTGCATATGGAACATTTCTGGAATTTTTTTATTTCAGCTCATGAAACATGGGACCAACACTTAAATACATGTTGCATTTATATTTCTGTTCAGTGTAGTTCCAATAGACTACTGCTATGTCAAGCACATAAAATATTTGGTAAAACATTTAGGGTCAGATTCCCAGATCAGAAAGCCTACAAATTCTCCGTTGCACATTCGACAAGGTATAAGCTTCATTTGCGTACAGGAAACCAGACCTAGATCACATTCAGTCCAGAGTGCGTCTCTGTTGTGTTGCTCACCGTAGCTGTATGATGCTGGGAAGCTGCTCCACGTCTCCGAGGTAACTGGCCAACCAGCTCATGGTGTTGCTGACCCCAGCACTGTCCAGGGGCACTCCATCCAGGGCCACAAAGTCCTCCCTCTTGATTCTCTCTGGGGTCGCCTCAATGATATGCTCTGCCAGAGTCATCATGTTGTCCTGCAGGGGGAGAATCACCCAGGATTGACTATACTATAGATCACACACTTAGCACATTGTCATGTCATTGCCTATTTTCTTGTAAACTCTGCTTTTTGGTTATTGTGCAACATTCTTATTTTCATTGTCTGAGATGTTTCCACATTATGAGTGTTGAGTGTGAGAATTCAATCTAAGGAACAATGAACATGATCCATGTCAAGACAATGACGTTTAGGATGATTATGATCATAACGATCACAATAATTGTTATTGTTATTGCTGTGCTGTCCTCCCCGTCATCTCCCAGGCTCAGCCTCAGTAGCAGTGTGACTGTGATGGATGGCAGAAGGCTCCCTTGGCTGTGAGAGCCGATCAATGGATGGAGTTTATTATGTGGTGATGGAGGTCCACGCACTGCCAGGGAGGCCTAGGTTCTGTGTGTGTGTGTGTGTGTGTGTGTGTGCGTGTGTGTGTGTTGACTTCACACGTCAGGGCGTCCAGTGGCATGGCCCAACAGAGCTGCAGGTGGTCAATTTCAATCTTCTTGTCATGTTTATTAACTGACAGTCCAGATTGATAGACTTGATGTTGCAACTATGACATGCTACAGATATGGTGGTCTGGTAAACTAGTGTGAATGTAAGTGCAATGAGCAGGTGAATGAACAGGGTTGGCAGTGGAGTGAGTGGTAAACAGTAGAGTAACAGTCTTCACTAAAGACATGGTACAAAGTACAGTAACTATCTCTAGCAAACGTATGATAAAGAGTAGACTTGAATAAAGAGACAGTGGAGAGTAGGGTGAGTTCACTGACCTGCAGGTCGTCCATCTGCGTCATACAGTCCTGGTTCTCCAGATCTTCTCTATAGGAAAACAGCTCAGTGTCCACCATCTCTCTCTCAGCCATCACCAGCATGTTCCCCAGCTGTTCCCTCTGTCTCAGCCTGCTAGCCAGCTTCTCCTTCCCCAGGCTGCTGCCCCCAGAGTCCCCTGAACCCTTTCTGCCTAAGCCCCTGCTGGAGAAACCCTCCCTAGAGCTCCACTTGGCTACCCCTGCTCCTCCAGAGCTTCCCCCACCCGAGAGACTTTTGTCTGGGCTGAGGCCCTCAGGGGACGGGCTCTTGGTGCTGAAGGACAGCTTGTGGAGCTGCTGTTGCTCCAGGCTCAGCGGGACAGACATGGCCTTGTCGGGCCTGGCCTGGAACAGCTCTGGGTTGGGCTTGTGTTTCTTGGCCAAGGGAAGGTCTCGCTGGCACTCACTGCTGTAGTAGTTGGAGGGCTCGGATCTCGGCCTTCTCAAGTCTGCAGAAGGGTTAAAAGATACTATTTTAGAGCCATTTAAGCAAACTGTATCAACAAAACTTTGTTGTCTAAAGGTATTTTCCATTGCCCCTTTCCCACACTGATACCAGTGTGGGACCTCCCTCTCCTTTAGTCTGCATTGACCTGGGTTGAGGTTGGTGGAGGTGGTGGAGGTGGTGGAGGTAGTGGTGGTGGTGGCGGTGCCGCCTTTCTTTCCGCCGGGCGCCATCACGCCGTCGCTGGCCCATGTGACCATCCAGCTGTCTGAGGTGGGAGCATCGTGGGGGGTGGGGGAGAAGGACATGCGCGTGGTGGGGGGCAGAGGTGCAGGGGGCTGCTGTTCCTCTCTTTGCAGTTGCTCCAGACACTCGGCCAGCTTGGTGTGGCCGCGGGAGCGGGCGATGGACAGGGGCAAGCGTCCCAGAGAGTCAGGGATGGCCAGGGCCCGTCGGTCCCACTTATAAAGGACCACTGCCGCTTCCAGGTGACCCAGGGCACACGCCCACATCTACAGAGAACACCGCAGGGGCACAGGTCAGAGGTAGCAGGTCAATGGACACCGAGGGATGGCTCTAGTAACTTTACTTTCTTGGAAAAGTTCAACTTCCAAGTTCATTCTTTATGAAAAACTTTATGGGAGGCTTTATGGAAGACCCCTGCAGTGCTTTCATGAGATAAAGCTCTCTATATCTTACCAGAGGGGTGCAGGAGAAGTGGTCCACATTGAGTGGGTCCACCTCCAGCTCCAGGTCAATGCTGTCTGCATGCTTGGTGCTGGTGGGGGATAGAGAAGAACACTGGTAGACTCTTAGACTAAACTCTGGATAAAATAGATAGATTCGTGCTTTATTGACAGCTTTTTAATACATCATTTTCTGGTCCTAAACTAGTTCCATAATAGATATTCCTAGATCCTAGGGTCTCTCTGTACGGTATATTAACATTACATTTAGAACCAGTCAATAAAAAGTTCTCACTCACCGCCACCTGATGAGTGTCTGGATGAGGGTGGCGTAGCCCTGCCCTGCGGCCAGGTGGAGCAGGGTCATTCCCCTGAAGGTCTTGGAGTGGATCAGGTGTTTGGACTTGGCCCAGCAGGCCCGGTTCATCATCTTCTCACACACCACCACCACACGGCTCTCAAAGCTGCTGCCCGCCTGACCCTGCCCTGACACACACTGACAACACACACAAACACATCAACTACAACACCAACAGTTTACAACACTTTACAACACCTGACTTCTCAAACAGCAACACAGAGCATGTTTTTTCCATGTAATCCTCTGTAAGCCAAATATCTACCATATACAGTACATCAAATTAAATAGCACATTTCCTATAGTATGATGTACCTTACCTGTGTCTGGCTGTTGTTACCCCCACTACCTCCTCCTCCTCCACCTCCTGCTCCTCCTCCTGCTCCTGCACTTCCTCCGCTGCCCTGCTGGTGATGGGAGGCCATCTCTGCCATCCGTCTCTCCATCTGCTCCAGGCGCTCCAGGATGGACATTCTGAACTGGTTATCTGCAACATAGGCACATAACACACGTCAGCATCCATAGACCTACAGTATAATATATGGTCAACAGTGACACCCAGTTAGTACTGCCGCATGGTACCTATAAAGGCATCTGTAGAAATCGGAAGAACTTTGCAACACAGACACATACACACACATGTCAGCACCTATTAGTGATCCTGGTTAGTCCTACTAGTGTCTTATGGTACTTATGAAGGCATACAGACAGTATCTGAAACACAGGCACATACACTGAGTGTACAAACACACAGGTCTGCAAACCAGTGTCCACTACAGTGTCATATTGCATACAAGCTGAACATGTAGGCATTTATACAGAATCAAGCCTATCAGTAAGCACATTACATACAGTATAAGATTGAGTACTGTCCAACCGCATAACATGTCTAACCACACATCATGTCCAACCACACACCATGTCCAACCACACAACATGTCTAACCACACAACATGTCTAATCGCACACCATGTCCAACCACACACCATGTCCAACCGCATAACATGTCTAACCACACATCATGTCCAACCACACACCATGTCCAGCCGCATAACATGTCTAACCACACATCATGTCCAACCACACACCATGTCCAACCACACAACATGTCTAACCACACAACATGTCTAATCGCACAACATGTCTAACCACACACCATGTCTAACCACACACTATGTCTAACCACACAACATGTCTAACCACACACCATGTCCAACCACACACCATGTCTAACCATACACCATGTCTAACCACACACCATGTCTAACCACACAACATGTATAACCACACACCATGTCCAACCACACACCAGTTCTAACCACACACCATGTCTAACCACACAACATGTCTAACCACACACCATGTCCAACCACACACCATGTCTAACCATACACCATGTCTAACCACACACCATGTCTAACCACACAACGTGTCTAACCACACACCATGTCCAACCACACACCAGGTCTAACCACACACCATGTCCAACCACACAACATGTCTAATCACACACCATGTCCAACCGCACAACATGTCTAACCACACACCATGTCCAACCACACAACATGTCTAACCACACAACATGTCCAACCACACACCATGTCTAACCACACACCATGTCCAACCACACAATATGTCTAACCACACACCATGTCCAACCACACACCATGTCCAACCACACAACATGTCCAACCACACATCATGTCCAACCACACACCATGTCCAACCACACCATGTCTAACCACACAACATATACACCACTCATGTTCCATGATATGCTCTAAGCTCATCTTCATCTATCTCTCATCATCTATGAAAATAAATGTCATCTGAGCCTAATCATTATTAATCACAAGTACAGGGATAACAATAACATCAATCATTAACTTCATCACAACAATTGCCTTTAGTAAAATAACATTTAAGGCCCATCAATCACCCACTAATGGCTACATGCACAGTAACTCAGTCATTCTTAAAAGCCACTCATCCTACAGTACACTGTCATCACAGACTCATTTGAAATGGATGATTGACCAGAGAGTGGATGGTGTCCACACACCACACACACACACACAGACACACACACACAGACACACACACACAGACACAGACACACACACACACACACACACACACAGACACACACACACACACACACACACACACACACACACACACACACACACACACACACACACACACACACACACACACAAACACGCAGCCCTAGACACACACTCTCTGAGGGGAGTCTGCAGATGAACCCTCACTCCTACTGGTGAACCAACTAGTATATTATGACCAAGATTTCTCATTCCTGTGTGTTCTGCCCTAAAACATTCCATTGGCTTATATGGTAGGAGGGCTGGGAGTCACTGGACTAAATCAATCAACAAGCACCAGTCCATAAGTCATTTGCATGCCTACAATGTATTTTATGCTTGAAGCCACAGAAGTAAAATCTAATGATGAGGACTAATTGGAGAGAAAAAAGCAAGTTAAATGGGTAGAGTAAGAAGCAGAACTGCACTCCATCATTTGTGTTAGAGGTCCCTTTAAACATTCTCAAGAGCTGTAATCTGACCTGTAGTTAGAGAGCTTTAGCACTCACACCAAGTCCATTACACCATATTCTCTTTCACATTTGAGTAGATGCTCTTACCCAGAGCGATTTAAGAGGAGATACTGGGGTTAAGTGCTTTGCACAAGGGCACATTGACAGTTTTATCCACCTAGTCAGCTCTGGGATTTGAACCAGCAACCTTTTGGTTACTGGCCAAACCCTTTTAACCACTAGGCTACCTGCCACACTAGAGGAGAGAACTCTATGCTCAAACAAGCACGCACACACACACACACACGCAAATGCACACGCATATATACACACGCACATACACACATACACCCACACAGACTGCTGTGCATAGACAGTGGGGTGTGATGCCCAGACAGTGAGCCCACTGCAGCAGGAGTGTGGAACACTGCATTAGCATTCCTCATTTAGCCACTGTGAGGCTGTTTCTGTGGCAACCTGCTGCCGAGTAACTAAGCGACAGGAACATGCCTCTGTGTATATGTTTTTTTCCTTCCTGCGGCATTGGCTTATTGATGAATGGGAGGGCAAGAAAAGCACACAATGGAAAAAATATGATACATGTAATTATCCATCACTATGTTATAATAATGGTCATAGATATTTTATTTTTCCAGAGGGGACACTGCAGTAATGAACTTCCTAAGTGGGGAGTCACCACAGCAGGGACCCTTTGACATTTACACTACTGCCATATCTTGGCAGTCAGTTGAAGGCAGAAGCTCTCCTCTCATCGGAGAATGAATGTCATGCTTGGGTTCCCTATAAGTCAATATAAAAAGAGGTCAAGTAATTGTTAGTGTTACAAGAAAAAAATACAATCAAAGGCCAGTAAATTACTGCTATTACTGATGATCTGTGGTGGTTAGAAAATAGCAAATGGACATTTATCCCACACACCCTCCTTGTGTCTCTCCACAGCGCTCTTACTGTCACCAGCCAACACTGACACTGTTAAATTACAAACCCCAACAGTGATACCTTCCATTATCTCTCCATAGGTGGCTAAGGGCAAGGTGATGATGAGGGCTGTAGAGGTACAATAGCCAGCCAATACCCTAGTGGTAGGAGGGGGAAGGTGTGGGTGAGAGGGGGTTAGGTAAGTCATAGCCCTGCAGCATGTCTAGGCACCAGGGTTATGCTCTCTGAGAGAGGGAGGAGAGAGGGAGAGGAGGGAGAGAGACGGTGGCGGGGGCAGGAGGAGAGGACTAGCTGACATCTCTTTGTTCAGACACACTGCTGCAGTGTGCTGCAGTGCAGATGATGTCATTGCCACCTGATGCCTGCTGCTCTGAATGTGATGAACGTATACTGCAGAGGGAGGGGGAGGAATGGAAGAGGGGAAGGGAGGGAGGAGGAAGGGGAGGGAGGAGGGGAGGAGACAGAAGAGGGATGGAGGAGGGGAGGGAGGGAGGAGGGGAGGGTAGGAAGGGGAGGGGAAAGAGGAGGGGAGGGAGGAGGGAGGAACAAGGTGAGGGAGGGAGGGAGGGAGGGAGGAGTGAGGGTGGGAGGATAGAGGGGACCATGCAGCCAGAGAAAACAGAAGTACAACAACACTCTGACATCACCAACACCCTCCTTGTGCTTTGTTCCTCCCTCTCTTGACAGTGTGCGATAGCACCCGTCTATACTGTCACTCCCACAGTTAGGCAACTAGGCAGCAGCGGCACAGAGCTCTGACTGACAGGGAGCCTGGCACATCATATGAACAGTAACTCACTAATCACTTGCCCCAGAAAACATATAGAGACATGTTTTAGCTGACAAACAGGAGTTGCTCAAACTGTGTTTCTGTGTTTGAGTGAGCGATGGTTTTGTCTAAAAGACCAAATGAAATGCAGAAGGCTGCTCTTGTGTTCTACATAACATTCTATGACCTCCAGATCTTGTCTGTTACTTCCTTCACACCCGCTGATAATCCGAGCCCTCTTGCCTAGAGTGAGTGAGGAGCATGGGAACTCTATAATAACACCACTGCATGAGTCCTCTTGCCTAGAGTGAGTGAGGAGCATGGGAACTCTATAATAACACCACTGCCTGAGTCCTCTAGTCTAGAGTGAGTGAGGAGCATGGGAACTCTATAATAACACCACTGCCTGAGTCCTCTAGTCTAGAGTGAGTGAGGAGCATGGGAACTCTATAATAACACCACTGCCTGAGTCCTCTAGTCTAGAGTGAGTGAGGAGCATGGGAACTCTATAATAACACCACTGCCTGAGTCCTCTAGTCTAGAGTGAGTGAGGAGCATGGGAACTCTATAATAACACCACTGCCTGAGTCCTCTAGTCTAGAGTGAGTGAGGAGCATGGGAACTCTATAATAACACTATAATAACACCACTGCCTGAGTCCTCTAGTCTAGAGTGAGTGAGGAGCATGGGAACTCTATAATAACACCACTGCCTGAGTCCTCTAGTCTAGAGTAGAGTGAGTGAGGAGCATGGGAACTCTATAATAACACTACTGCCTGAGTCCTCTAGTCTAGAGTGAGTGAGGAGCATGGGGACTCTATAATAACACCACTGCCTGAGTCCTCTAGTCTAGAGTGAGTGAGGAGCATGGGAACTCTATAATAACACCACTGCCTGAGTCCTCTAGTCTAGAGTGAGTGAGGAGCATGGGAACTCTATAATAACACCACTGCCTGAGTCCTCTAGTCTAGAGTGAGTGAGGAGCATGGGAACTCTATAATAACACCACTGCCTGAGTCCTCTAGTCTAGAGTGAGTGAGGAGCATGGGAACTCTATAATAACACCACTGCCTGAGTCCTCTTGCCTAGAGTGAGTGAGGAGCATGGGAACTCTATAATAACACTACTGCCTGAGTCCTCTAGTCTAGAGTGAGTGAGGAGCATGGGAACTCTATAATAACACCACTGCCTGAGTCCTCTAGTCTAGAGTGAGTGAGGAGCATGGGAACTCTATAATAACACCACTGCCTGAGTCCTCTAGTCTAGAGTGAGTGAGGAGCATGGGAACTCTATAATAACACCACTGCCTGAGTCCTCTAGTCTAGAGTGAGTGAGGAGCATGGGAACTCTATAATAACACCACTGCCTGAGTCCTCTAGTCTAGAGTAGAGTGAGGAGCATGGGAACTCTATAATAACACCACTGCCTGAGTCCTCTAGTCTAGAGTGAGTGAGGAGCATGGGAACTCTATAATAACACCACTGCCTGAGTCCTCTAGTCTAGAGTGAGTGAGGAGCATGGGAACTCTATAATAACACCACTGCCTGAGTCCTCTAGTCTAGAGTGAGTGAGGAGCATGGGAACTCTATAATAACACCACTGCCTGAGTCCTCTAGTCTAGAGTGAGTGAGGAGCATGGGAACTCTATAATAACACCACAGCCTGAACACTCTAAGGTAAGTGAGGATCATGCATGCTAAGCATATGGAGAATGTGACAACACCTCTACCTGTCCCAATCATCCTCTGCTCCACTGTGACTCTCATTAACAGCACCCTGGGACCATATGTGTTGGGGTCCCTGCTGACATTGTAGTCAGTCTAAAGGTCTCCTGAGTGTCACCCTGCAGCCCCCCCCCCATCTGTCACAGCTCTGTGACATGTTAGCCATCTGCTCTCGCTCTTTGAGCTGCTGGGCTGAACTGAAAAACAGGCCAACAGGCCAAAATTCTACAGGCTCGTTCATCCTATACAGCCAGTGCAGACACTACATAGATACTACATAGACACTACATAGACACTACATAACACCTTAATAAGTGAGAAGGGAACCACAGTACTAATATCAACACGTCGGGTATCGTCTTGAGTCCAAAGCTTCAAGCGATGTGTGTGAGGACTTTTGGAGCACTCAGTGCAGTAGAGAACAGCTTTCTGTCCTAGCCGAGGGATACGAGGCGACTGTCTATTTCCCTGCAGATACACACTGCCCAGGCTGAGCGAGCGCAACACAGACACACGGTCTTATATCAATCTATTTTGGAGACATTAGGTAACTCTGTGATAGATTGGGCGAACAAGGTACAAGGAGCTTATCAAGCACGTACACTACATGACCAAAATTCCGTCGACACCTGAGCTTCCACTCTTCTGGGAAGAGCTTCCACTCTTCTGGGAAGAGCTTCCACTCTTCTGGGAAGGCTTTCCACTAGATGTTGGAACATTGCTGTGGGGACTTGCTTCCAATCAGCCACAAGAGCATTAGTGAGGTCAGGCACAGATGTTGGGACGATTAGGCCTGGCTCTCAGTCGGTGTTCCAAATGTGTTTGATGGGGTTGAGGTCAGTGAACCAGGCCTAGCCCGAACCATCAAAATTAGCCCCAGACCATTACTCCTCATCCACCAAACTGTACAGTTGGCACTATGCATTGGGGCAGGTAGGACAGCCATATGGAGAAGCACGAGTTATCACTCCAGAGAACGTGTTTCCACTGCTCCAGTGTCCAATGGGGGCAAGCTTTACACCACTCTAGCCAACACTTGGCATTGCACATGGTGATCTTAGGCTTGTGTGCTGCTGCTCGGTCACGGAAACACATTTCATGAAACAGTGATTGAACAGTGATTGTGCTGATGCTGCTTCAAGAGGCAGTTTGAAACTCGGTATTGAGTGTTACAACAGAGGACAGATGATTTTTTTTACATGCTTCAGCACTTGCCGGTCCCGTTCTGTGAGCTTGTGTGGACTACCATTTCGTGGCTGTTGTTGCTCCTAGACGTTTCCACTTCACAATAACAGCACTTACAGTTAGCCGGGGCAGCTTTAGCAGTGCAGAAACTTGACGAACTGACTTGTTGGAAAGGTGGCATCCTATGATGGTGCCTTGCTGAAAGTCATTGAGTTCTTCAGTAAGGCCATCCTACTGACAATGTCTGTCTATGGAGATTGCATGGCTGTTTTCTCGTTTTATACACCTGTCAGCAACGGGTGTGGCTGAAATAGCCAAATCCACTCATTTGAAGGGGTGTCCATATACTTATGAGTGTCAATCAAAAGTTTTGACACACCTACTCATTCCAGGGTTTTTCTTTATTCTTTATTATTTTCTACATTGTAGAATAATAGTGAAGACATCAAAACTATTAATTAACACATATGGAATCAAGTAGTAACCATGAACGTGTTAAACCAATCAAAATATATTTTATATTTGAGGTTCTTCAAAGTAGCCAACATCCAAGCTGAATCACATCCGGCCGTGATTGGGAGTTCCATAGGGTGGTGCATAATTGGACCAGCGTCGTCCGGATTTGGCCAGGGTAGGCCGTCATTGTAAATAAGAATTTGTTCTTAATTTTTTTTAAATGCCTTGATGACAGCTTTACACACTCTTGGAATTCTCTCAACCAGCTTCATAAAGTAGTCAGTCACCTGGAAAGCATTTAAATTAACAGGTGTGCCTTGTTAAAAGTTCATTTGTGGAATTTCTTTCCTTCTTAATGCGTTTGAGCCAATCAGTTGTGTTGGAACAAGGTAGGGTTGGTATACAGAAGATTGCCCTATTTGGTAAAAGACCAAGTCCATATTATGGCAAGAACAGCTCAAATAAGTAAAGAGAAATGACAGTCCGTCATTACTTTAAGACATGAAGGTCAGTCAAATGTGGAACATTTCAAGAACTTTTAACGTTTATTCAAGTGCAGTCGCAAAAACCATCATGCGCTATGATGAAACTGACTCTCATGAGGACCACCACAGGAAAGGAAGACCCAGAGTTACCTCTCCTGCAGAGGATAAGTTCATCAGAGCTCCAGCCTCAGAAATTGCAGCCCAAATAACTGCTTCACAGAGTTCAAGTAACAGACATCTCAACATCAACTGTTCAGAGGAGACTGCGTGAATCAGGCCTTCATGGTCGAATTGCTGCAAAGAAACTAAGAAGTAGACACTTGCTTGGGCCAAGAAACACTAGAAATTGACAATAGACCGGTGGAAATCTGTCCTTTGGTCTGGAGTCCAAATTTGAGATTTTTGGTTCCAACCTCCATGTCTTTGTGAGATGCAGTGAAAGGTGAACGGATTATCTCCACATGTGTAGTTACCAACATAAAGCATGGAACAGGAAGTGTGATGATGTGGGGGTGTTTTGCTTGTGACACTGTCAGTGATTTATTTAGAATTCAAGGCACATTTAACCAGCATGGCTACCACAACATTCTGCAGCGATACGCCATTTCATCTGGTTTGGGCTTAGTGGAACTATCATTTGTTTTTCAACAGGACAATGACCCAACACACCTCCAGGCTGTGTAAGGGCTATTTGACCAAGAAGGAGAGTGATGAAGTGCTGCATGAGATGACCTGGCCTCCACAATCACTCGACCTCAACCCAATTGAGATGGTTTGTGATGAGTTGGACTGCAGATTGAAGGAAAAGCAGCCAACAAGTGCTCAGCATATGTGGGAACTCCTTCAAGACAGCTGGAAAAACATTCCATGTGAAGCTGGTTGAGAGAATGCCAAGAGTGTGCAAAGCTGTCATCAAGGCAATGGGTGGCTACTTTGAAGAATCTAAAATCCAAAATATAGTTTTATTTGTTAAACACTTTTTTGGTTACTACAGTTGAAGTCGGAAGTTTACATACACCTTAGCCAAATACACTTAAACTCACATTTTCACAATTCTCATGTTATTTCATAGTTTTGATGTCTTATTATTCTACAATGTGGAAAATAGTCAATATAAAGAAAAACCCTTGAATGAGTAGGTGTGTCCAAACTTTTGACTGGTACTGTATAGTGTTTTTGCAGTTAATTAGCTCTCAATGTATGATGTAGTAGCATGGAGTGGAAGGCATGTGGAAGGCCACAGGAGACTAGCTAAGCATCAATGATGAATATTCTGCCCCCCTTATCCACAGTTTCACTACACATGTTTCCTACTGAACATTCATTCCACCAGACTCTTCTCAGCCTCCCTATAGGCATCACCATACAGCAATGCTATGTCTGGCCTGTAGATATGGTGAGAATCTGCTAGAAGTCCAGGCAGTCTGCTGGGACCCCCGTGTTCTTAGGAGTGAAAGAGAATAGTCTGGATACTAACAAATAACAACAAAGAATCACAAAGAGCTAGACTAGCACTGCTTCTTTAAGACAAATGGACTGCTGGGACCGGTGTTTACATTCTCTGGGTAGAGCTATGGGTTGGCAGAGTGTGAGCTGACACCTTTAATCATCCTCACAGTCACATACCAACCTGTGTGTCTTCTAATGCCAAACAAACCTATTGGACCTCATCATTATCTCTACGATGCCACTGTAGCAAATGCCCACATGCTCTGTACCAGTTAAAGACTGTGGCTATATCAAACCCCCGCTTGTTCTGTACCATTTAAAGACTGTGGCTATATCAAACCCCCACTTGTTCTGTACCAGTTAAAGACTGTGGCTATATCAAACCCCCACTTGTTCTGTACCAGTTAAAGACTGTGGCTATATCAAACCCCCACTTGTTCTGTACCAGTTAAAGACTGTGGCTATATCAAACCCCCACTTGTTCTGTACCAGTTAAAGACTGTGGCTATATCAAACCCCCACTTGTTATGTACCAGTTAAAGACTGTGGCTATATCAAACCCCCACTTGTTCTGTACCAGTTAAAGACTGTGGCTATATCAAACCCCCACATGTTCTGTACCAGTTAAAGACTGTGGCTATATCAAACCCCCACATGTTCTGTAACAGTTAAAGACTGTGGCTATATCAAACCCCGACACGTAGCCTAATTGAAAGGCTGTGGCTATATCAAACCCCCACATGTAGCCTAATTGAAAGGCTATGGCTATATCAAACCCCCACATGTAGCCTAATTGAAAGGCTATGGCTATATCAAACCCCCACATGTAGCCTAATTGAAAGGCTGTGGCTATATCAAACCCCCACATGTAGCCTAATTGAAAGGCTATGGCTATATCAAACCCCCACATGTAGCCTAATTGAAAGGCTGTGGCTATATCAAACCCCCACATGTAGCCTAATTGAAAGGCTGTGGCTATATCAAACCCCCACATGTAGCCTAATTGAAAGGCTGTGGCTATATCAAACCCCCACATGTAGCCTAATTGAAAGGCTGTGGCTATATCAAACCCCTACATATACTGATCTAGGAAGGCCGAGGACCAACCTCAGCAAACCCCCACATGTAGCTAAGTAATAAGACCAGTCCTACCTCTCTCCGAGTCTGTGATTGTACAGTATATTAACCTGATTGACAGAAGCTGGTATTTGTGTCTGTCTAAAGGAAGAGGTTGCTCGAGGCCATCTGGCACAGGCCCACACAGCTGGGACCCACGGGTACACTGATAATCAAAGGCCAAGTTGCCTTTCTTTGGCATAATGACCAGCTTTGTTGGTTCTGTCCATTGTGTTTTTTCTTTAATTGTGTTGTCCTCTTCCTTCAGCTAGTAATGAGTCTATGTGCAGTATTCTTTCTCCTGGACAGAGTATAGAATATTGATGAGAGGTTTGAAAAGACCAAGGATTAAGACCACAGAAATAAGATAAGGTAATCTCCTCTCAGTTTTCAATTTCATCTCAATTCTCTTTGAGAGAGTGCATTCATTTCAAAATAAAACTTTGACCCAGTTTAAACCCATTGTGTCAGCTTAAACCCAACAAAGTAACACAAACAACAGCAAGGGCTAGCATGGGTCAAAACCAGAAGAACACCAGACATTTCCTACTGAGAACACAACATAGAATCCAATGTCATGTAGTGATTATAGGGGTAAATGAGAGTAGAAGTACAGTCTATTGATGTGGCTTTTATTATTGTAATTTCAATGTTGTTGTTTTAACAATCCTCGCTATATATTAACATTGTTTTGTAACCCTGGGACCATTGCAAATCAATTCTGCAGGAGCAAATCTATTTAGCATTGATTGCACTGTAATGGTTAACAAGAACAGTAGCCTATATATCATCAGAACGACGTAGAAAATGTAGGCTATTCACCTCCTGTTGCAACATATTAGTAATCTCCACCCGGCACAGCCAGAAGAGGACTGGCCACACCTCATTGCCTGGTTCCTCTCTAGGTTTCTTCCTAGGTTTTGGCCTTTCTAGGGAGTTTTTCCTAGCCAACGTGCTTCAACACCTGCATTGCTTGCTGTTTGGGGTTTTAGGCTGGGTTTCTGTACAGCACTTTGAGATATCATCTGATGTACGAAGGGTTTTATAAATACATTTGATTTAAAACAACACACATTTAGTCAAAGCACTTCCTCTATCAGTGTCTTATTCAGTTAGAAGCCGACCGTTCATGCAACGGGTTCTTCTATAGTATTTTACATACATAAAATTAGAGGAGCAGACAGCTCCACAGTCTAAATAAGAAAAGCCAGATGCTTTATAGTTCACACATTAGTCTGTCTACTCCTAATATGGAAGTCCTGTCTGGCAAGGTTGTAAATAAGCTCATCAGGTAGCATGCGTCTGACCTCATGGCATCAGTCCAGGTCCCGGGGAGAAGAGAGGCAGGTCAATTTCAATTCAACATCAAGACTGAGGAGGTAGTCTATATTTCGGACTGCTCTACAAGCCAGTGAAATGTCGCGAGAAGAGACAACACAAAGAGGAATTACTGCTTGTAATCTGCTATTACAGAAAATGACAAATATCTGCTTTACTAATTCCTACACATAACCTATGATTATAGCAGATGATGCTGTGCACCATAGAATGTGGCACATAAGAAATCACACTCGATCTGTACATGTATATTCTTATGCTTAGCAATTGTTCTAATATGTAGGACGTTAAAGCATCAGTTGGAGGCAGAATACTAAATGATACAATACTAGCGAGATCAATGCAGTGATATAGTCCATCAGCCTGTGGCCTATGGTTTCCCAAACACGGTCCTGGGGCCCCCTGTGTGCACATTTTGGTTTTTGCCCTTGCACTACACAGCTGATTAAAATAATCAAAGCTTGAGTGGACACGCAGCCCTAGACACACACTCTCTGAGGGGAGTCTGCAGATGAACCCTCACTCCTACTGATGAACTAACTAGTATATTATGACCAAGATTTCTCATTCCTGTGTGTTCTGCCCCAAAACATTCCATTGGCTTAAATGGTAGGAGGGCTGAGAGTCACTGGACTAAATCAATCAACAAGCACCGGTCCATGTCCTTGAGAAAGCAGGCTCTTCATAGGTCAAGACCATTTTCTAAATGCTGCTGGCAAACAGGTTTCTAACTATCCGCAGTGTTAACCAACAGATCCACAAAATGTGGACTGGACAAAATGTTTCTGGAATTACTGTCCAAAACATAATAAATGCTGAGTAGTTTATAAAGCTGAATGTCATAAGAATGAATTGCATTCATACAGAAAATTGCATGCCTACAATGTATTTTATGCTTGAAGCCACAAAAGTAAAATCTAATGATGAGGACTAATTGGAGAGAAAAAAGCAAGTTAAATGGGTAGAGTAAGAAGCAGAACTGCACTCCATCATTTGTGTTAGAGGTCCCTTTAAACATTCTCAAGAGCTGTAATCTGACCTGTAGTTAGAGAGCTTTAGCACTCACACCGAGTCCATTACACCATATTCTCTTTCACATTTGAGTAATTTACCAGGCACTCTTATCCAGAACAACTTACAGGAGATGTTGGGGTTAAGTGCCTTGCTCAAGAGAACATCGACAGATATTTCACCTAGTTGGCTCGGGGATCCGAAACAGAGACCTTTGGGTTAATGGCCCAATGCTCCTAACCGTTAGGGTACCTGCCGCCCATACAACACTTCTCCGCTATATTAAATGCTGATTTCATAGTCCTACAGTATCGTAGCCCTAAAACCATGACAATTATATCGTAAACATGACACATGGAAAAACACTATGATAAATGACAACACAATACCCCATGAAGCTGTATGAAAGCACAGCTTACACTTGTTAGTCAGCCAAACAAAAGTCCAAAATCACTGCATGTGTCACAGCAGTGTAAAGTAATAGTTCTGACTTGAGGTATGATATATTTATGACATCATCTCTGCAAGTAATAGTCCCCACTGTTGTGTTGGAAACGCACAACTATTGACAGTATACTGCGCTCAGCCTGACTAAAGGCTGATAGTAAAGGGTTAGCTATTAAAACTCATTTGGGATCGGTGTCCCGTCCATGGGACGGTTGAGCTAACGTAGGCTAATGCGATTAGCATGAGGTTATAAGTAACAAGAACATTTCCCAGGACATAGACATACGGTATATGATATTGGCAAAAAGCTTATATTATGATTAATCTAACTGCACTGTCCAATTGATAGTAGCTATTACAGTGAAAGAATACCATGCTATTGTTTGAGGAGAGTGCACAGTTTTGAACATGAAAAGTTATTAATAAACAAATTAGGCACATTTGAGGAGTCTTGGTACAACATTTTTAACAGAAATGCAATGGTTCATTGGATCAGTCTAGAACTTTGCACATAAACATATGCCATCTCGTGGCCAAAATCGAAATTTCAGCTGGGCTGGAATAATACATTATGGCCTTTCTCTCATCGTGTTTCCTTTCAAATGGAACCAAGAATATACATATCCTTGCTTCAGGGCCCGAGTTACAGGCAGTTAGATTTGGGTATGTCATTTAAGGCAAAAATTGAAAAAAATGGGCAGATCCTAATGACCACAAATGATATGGTAAAGCTATTGAAGAGTCACACATTATTTTGCTCAAAAATGTTAAGAGAAAGTTAAAGGGAATGTTACATCTTGCTAAACACTTCAATCATGTTGATTATGTGTGTGAACATGAATTTGGTCCTCACAAGTTGCCTCCGCAGCTTAAGGGGAAGCATAGAGAAGAGATACAAATTAACCCTTTTCTCTAAAGAGGCATTTACATTTACTCCTTCCACAGGTTCCAGTACTGTAAAGCCATGCCCTGGGGTAAAGCCATGCCCTGGGGTAAAGTCATGCCCTGGGGTAAAGTCATGCCCTGGGATAAAGCCATGCCCTGGGGTAAAGTCATGCTCTGGGGTAAAGTCATGCCCTGGGGTAAAGTCATGCACTGGTAAGCATTTCCACTTCACTGGAGCGGCTCTCATTCCATAAAACATTTCTAAATGGACAAACTCCTGCAGCAGTATATTATTATAACTGCATTTGAAACAAACTATGCTTGGCAAATTATAATAGCTTCTCTGCTTTCTGTGTTTTGTCATCATTACTGTTAAGAATTGACATCTGCCAACGTCTGTTTCTTACAGCATAAACTGCCTGCACATGCTACTATAAAGTTATGTTATTCTGAGTCATGTAGCACCAAGTCAACAGAGCTTTTTTAGAGGGTTAAGAATAGACGAGCAACAAGTATCATTTTGGAGAGGAGAATTGGCCTATACATGAGTGATAGGCTACATTCAGAGTGTACATTCAAACCAACAGAACTGTTATACAGTTATTAAACACGACTGGAGGACCGCAAATAATAATATAGTATGTGTCCTGCACACGTTTCACAATACAAGGATTAATGTCGCTATCATAGCACCATGGTTCTGAAGCATCCCTGTCTCAACTGTTAGAGTCGCTGTCCAAAGCCCTGTGGTTCTGAAAACGTTATTGCATACAGGTGGAATAAGATGCTAGCCTACAAGAGATGCCTTTTTAATCACTGTTACACTTGAAATACTTTGTCCCATGGCTTCAGCGTTATGCTGCATAAGTGTTTTGTTACTACAGAGCTGTTCATGGTTTTCTAATAGGGCATTTCCCTCCTCTTGTTACTCATGTATTTTAAAAGTCTAGCGCAGTCAGGCTAGGAGGCTGTCGAATCCTGTTGTTCGGTCATGCTATCCGTTTAGCTTCGATCACTAAATCATATCCATCTTGCGTGTTTCTGCATGCTTTCAATGGCACAGGCCACAGTTGTGAAACTGGTTTGGTCTCGTTGTATTAGCACGTGAGAACTACTAAATAAGTCAGTTACTATTCATTCGTTTTCTAGCATCAACTAAGCACGCAAAAGATAGCCTGCTTTAGCCTACCTGATCAACTTGCTTTTGAGTTTCAGACGCGGTGGACAGCGAAATTAGCGCTCGTGTGTTGTGCACGTGAAAGAAACCCCCTTGCTACCGGCACTAGAGTCAAGACATGCTGGTTTCCAGGCTTTTTGAGAGTATCTTGTTCGTAGGCTATAAATAAACTGTCGATAATCTTGCTTTGTGAGTAATACGTATTACTCACAAATGGGATAGTAAGCTGTGAACCCATGCTGCAATTTGAAGCCCTTGCATGTTAAGGATAGTGCTGAAACAAATACTAAGCTTCCGTTTAATTGACATTGTTAAAAAAATGAAGGCATAAAACGAGACAGATTTAAAAAAGTACAGAGAAACAAGCTAGTTCCACACCAACTACTCTTACTGCTACAGTGTGAAATGAAGGAGACAGTCACAGACAGTAACACTAAACATTTTGAGAAAGCACACAACAAAACATTCTCAACAATAGTAGGCTAAACGATGAGACATACTGATGAACGTGACATGCTAGTACTCGTCTTGAAACAATACAGAGCCAGCATTTGAGTAAAAAGTCTAAAGCGTGTGTAACTTAACTTTCCTGTTAGTCACCAGAAGATAACACACAGATACACAACAACACCGTTCAACAAAAATACTCTAAACACATCTAACCTTCTACTTCATTTTCCATTGGTAGAGTCCCCCTGAAAAGCCAGACTGTTTCCCTTCTCTTTAGGAAGAGCAGAAGTCATTCACTGGCATCCTGACCATAGTCCAAGCATGCTGCATTTCATTTATGTGCACAGTTTCCCAATTCCCACAGTTTCTTGGTATTAAATGATGCTATGAGTAAAACAATATCCTTGGTGTGTAGAAGATCAATAGAGCACTCATCAACAATATAACAAAGTGGAACACCGACGCGTGGGGAGAGAGAGAGCAAAAAAGACCACTCACTACTCTCTCTATCATAGCCCCCCCCCCTACACTTCATTCCCTCCTACCCCCTCCTTCCCATGCTGCGCTTCTCTCTCCTCAGTCCCCCACTAGCCTGCAGTAAAATAAAATACATTGTTGCGAGTAGACGTCGTCGTGCGCACGTGCCGCAGGTAAACAGATGCCCTAGTTTCTCCTCCAGCTGTCGAGCTTTTAAAAGCTCGAGCCCCCTTGGCGCTCTCATTACTATTAATACATTTCGCTTTTACTTTGTAATTTTCAACTGCCGACCAACAACCAAACTGAGGTGTGTACACGTTTTGTACAAGTCGTTTTTTCTCTCGTTTGATTTTATCTTATGGAGAAAATATTCGACGCAGCCTGATATGTAGCCTACTTCGGTTCATTGTCACTTAAAGTGGGTTTGCCTTCAAATGAACCCTTATCTCCAGTGGTACATGTCAGCTCCAGTCTATATTGAAATTATTTATTTGAAGCAAACCGCTTGTTGCCCTGTATGTCTGCGCTAGGTTGCCGTATTTACCGAACAATGACCCTGCATTACACAGTCCCCTGCTGTTTTAGGATGGAAGGTAGTTTATCTACACCTGTTTACTTTCAGATTAGGTGGAATACCACCAGGAGCGGTGAGCAGCTCTGTATAGCATAATTTGGCAGGCACTGTCTTCCTAACGAACCAGTACCCGGGTAGTGAGCGCCACCGGGACCGTCTAGGACAATGCACAGATAATTATTAACGGGTAAAAGGCTGTTCTGCAGCTCCGACACCTCAGAGTTTTCTGTCCTGTCCATGGCTCCGTACCTGCAGTGCTGCAGAGGAAGGAAAAGTGCCCCCTCCCTCACTCTGCATTATGACAAATCAAAGCAGGCAGGCAGCTGTGCCATTAGCACATCATAGCATAGCACAGCTTCAGAATGAACGGAATGGGAATTATATTATTAAGGCTATTGAATGGTCAAATTATGGGTCATTACAGGCACGCAAATGGATAGTGTCGCATATCTGGAGTTGAGTCTTTTCTAGGTTACATTTATCTGTGGTGAAGCACGTGCAGAATGTCATTCATGCTGTGTTATACAATGCAACTAACTGCTTCATGCAGTGAATTTGATGTAAATATGATTTCATTTTATTTTATTTTAATATAATCATTTATGGTGCTGTAAATGGCAAAATTTGATGTAGTTTATAGTAATTCATAGTTAGTGTTGCTGGAAAGTAAATCAATTTCATATGAACTTTCAGGACCTTGGAGAGCACCCATTATTGTACAGGATGATACTAGTGTATCAACTTGTTATTTTTTTCACATCACTGAGGTAACTCAATCAGCATGTCACTGAGATTACTCAATCAGCATGTCACTGAGATTACTAAATCAGCATGTCACTGAGATTACTCAATCAGAATGTCACTGAGGTTACTCCATCAGCATGTCACTGAGATTACTCAATCAGCAAGTCACTGATATTACTCAACCAGCATGTCACTGAGATTACTCAATCAGCATGTCACTGAGATTACTCGATCAGCATGTCACTGAGATTACTCAATCAGCATGTCACTGATATTCCTCAATCAGCAAGTCACTGATATTACTCAACCAGCATGTCACTGAGATTACTCAATCAGCATGTCACTGAGATTACTCCATCACCATGTCACTGAGATTACTCAATCAGCATGTCACTGAGATTACTCAATCAGCATGTCACTGAGATTACTCAATCAGCATGTCACTGAGATTACTCAATCAGCATGTCACTGAGATTACTCCATCAGCATGTCACTGAGATTACATGAGATGTCACTGAGATTACTCAATCAGCATGTCACTGAGATTACGCCATCAGAATGTCACTGAGATTACTCAATCAGCATGTCACTGAGATTACTCAATCAGCATGTAACCGAGGTTACTCAATCAGCATGTCACTGAGATTACTCAATCAGCATGTCACTGAGATTACTCAATAAGCATGTCACTGAGATTACTCAATCAGCATGTCACTGAGATTACTCAATCAGCATGTCACTGAGATTACTCAATCAGCATGTCACTGAGATTACTCAATCAGCATGTCACTGAGATTACTCCATCAGCATGTCACTGAGATTACTCAATCAGCATGTCACTAAGATTACTCCATCAGATTACTCCATCAGCATGTCACTAAGATTACTCAATCAGCATGTTCATTATCAGACACATGCAGTCCTCAGATTAAATCAGCACCTGCGTCACTTACGCCATCCATGTCACTGAGATTACGCCATCATGTCACTGAGATTACATCAGAATGTCACTGAGATTACGCCATCATGTCACTGAGATTACTCCATCAGAATGTCACTAAGATTACTCCATCAGCATGTCACTGAGATTACTCCATCAGCATGTCACTGAGATTACGCCATCAGAATGTCACTGAGATTACGCCATCAGAATGTCACTGAGATTACTCCATCAGAATGTCACTAAGATTACTCCATCAGCATTTCCATCAGCATGTCACTGAGATTACTCCATCAGAATGTCACTGAGATTACGCCATCAGAATGTCACTAAGATTACTCAATCAGCATGTCACTGAGATTACTCCATCAGAATGTCACTAAAATTACATCCAATCAGCATGTCACTGAGAAAGCATGTCACTGAGATTACCAGTCCAGCATCAGCATGTCACTGAGACAAATCAATAGCTCAGCATGTGAGATTACTCCATCAGCAACTTTTTCAGACATGCATTAATCAGTTCACCTCATCAATCATCTGGATCCACACTGAATCAATTTTCACCTGAGGCAAGTGACCAATGTTGTATGTCCCTGTTCTGACACACATCCAGTCCTAATAGGTGCATGGGGAAAATATATACTTAATAGAAAGGAAATTACCAGTCCAGCACACAAACAATAGCTATGTTGAATTTTTAGACATGAATTAATCAGTTCACCTCATCAATCATCTGGATCCAATCTGAATCAATTCACCTGAGGAAGACCAGGATGAACTCATTCAATTTAGCATAAGCTCTGGTGGACATTCCTGCAGACAGCATGCCAATTTCACACTACCTCAAAATTTGAGACATCTGTGGCATTGTGTTGTGTGACTGCACATTTTAGAGTGGTCTTCTATTTCCCCTAGCACAAGGTGCACCTGTGTAATGATCATGCTGTTTAATCAGCTTCTTTATATGCCACACCTGTCAGGTGGATGGATTACCTTGACAAAGGATCAAATGCTCACTAACAGGAATGTAAACACATTTGTGAACAGAATTTGAGAGAAATAAGATTTTTGTACGTATGGAACATTTCTGGGATTTTTTATTTCAGCTCATGAAACATGGGACCAACACTTTACATGGTGCGTTTATATTTTTGTTCAGTGTAGCAGGATTAATTTATAAACACCATGTAGTATTTATGAGTGTCATCAGGAAAGTATTAGGCAACACAGGCATACATCTGAAAAGTCAGCAGTAAACCTGTCATATTTGGACATGAACAGATTGAGAAAATACATCTAGGAAATGATTACCATACATGGCAAATGAGATGATTCCAAATGAAACCAGAAGGCAAAATAACCATCAAAATGCAATCACAAGCCAAAACCATTACCAATGCAATTGCCAAGCCAATTTCAAGCCACTGAGTGGGAAAGGGGAATGGGTTAACAGATCAGACTTGTGTTTTCCCTCAGCTCCTTAGTTTAGCCCCTCCTAAACTGGTCCTGTGAATGTGCCAGTGAGGCAGAGAGAGAGTGAGTTTACCATATGAATGAATGGCGGAGGGATACACTGGTTCCACCGTGCAACGCCTGCCTGGGAGCTGACAACTCCTGATTACTCACTCCCACTCCCTCAAGGGCCGTCTGCAATGCAGCTGTCCCGTCAGCTCACTCGCTCCAGTCCATCCCTCTCCTCACCATGCCCTACTTTATCCTGTCAATGCACAGTTGTGTTGACACTGCAGTAAGTGTGCGACTGTGGAGCTCGGTCCCACACACACACACACACACACACACACACACACACACACACACACACACACACACACACACACACACACACACACACACACACACACACACACACACACACACACACACACACACACACACACACACACACACTGGGAAAGCACACACACATACTGGTATATACACCTGCTTGTGCCTACCAACATGAACACAGAGATAAGCATCCCTGTAGTGCCTTACTCCATCTCCCCCTACCATTAGTCTAAATATATTAATTCACAAGATTTCCTGTAGCAAAACCCTTGGGTCCTAGTCTTCATTGTGCAGCCAATCACAGTTTCCATGCGTGCCCAGTAACATACACTCATGTATGTCCTTGAAGTCCAAGATCAACTCAATTTCTAATGAAGGTGATTCAATACAGCTATTAGATATTGATCCTGACAAGTCTATCCGAACATAACAGCATCCTCTGAAAGACACAGGACAAGGACTGGTGCTCTTCATGGTCCTAGTCAAATCAAACCCCAAATTAACTGAGTTCCTACTACAGTTGATTCAAGGCAACTATTGATTCTGACATTTCTTGACATTAGAAAACAATAAAGACACAGGACAAGACACATGTTCTCCAAGGTCCTGAAACACAACCTGAACTCAAGTTCTAATGGAGTTGACTCACTGCTGCTTTCATACTTGAGAGAGAGAGGGAGAGAGAGAGAGAGAGAGAGGGAGAGAAAGAAAGAAAGAAAGAGAGAGAGAGGTAGAGCGAGAGAGAGAGAGAGTAGGAGAGAGAGAGAGAGAGAGGAGAGAGAGAGAGAGAGAGTGAGAAGGCAAGAGGGCAATACAGAGTAGAGTGGGAGAGAGAGGGGGCAATACAGAGGAGAGGGAGAAAGAAAGAGAGAGGGAGGGAGAGAGAGGGAGAGAGAGAAGGCAAGAGGGCAATACAGAGGAGATGGAGAGAGAGAAAGAGAGAGGGAGGGAGAAAGAGTGGAAGAGAAAGAGAAGCAAGAGGGCAATACAGAGGAGATGGAGAGAGAGAAAGAGAGAGGGAGGGAGAGGGAGGGAGAGAGAGGGAGAGAGAGGGAGGGAGAGGGAGGGAGAGAGAGGGAGAGAGAGGGAGAGAGAAAGTGTGGGAGAGAGAGAGAAGGCAAGAGGGAGATACAGAGGAGAGGGAGAAAGAAAGAGAGAGAGAGAAGGCAAGAGGGAGATACAGAGGAGAGGGAGAGAGAGAGAGAGAGAGAGAGAGAGAGAGAGAGAGAGAAGGCAATAGGGAGATACAGAGGAGAGGGAGAGAGAGAAAGAGAGAGAGAGAGAGAGAGAGAGAGAGAGAGAGAAGGCAAGAGGGCAATACAGAGGGGAGGGAGAGAGAGAAAGAGAGAGAGAGAGAAGGCAAGAGGGCAATACGGAGGAGAGGGAGAGAGAGACAGAGAGACAGAGAAAGGTGCGAGGCAGATAGACTGTCTCTTACCGTCCAGTGAGAGCCAGTCGTGTTGTGAGGAAGGCAGTGAGGGCAGGGCGCGGGCCTTATACTCAAATACCACTGAGTTAGAGATGATCTGGTTACTGGCTGTCACCTGCAGCGTCACCAGCCCAGTGTCATGAGCTGTGGACAGAGACAGACAGAGGGAGTCTGAATCAGACGCTTCACTGATAACTGCTACAACTCTAACACTCTTGACCCTAAACCCCTGTAGACCTACGAACATTATACTATTCTTCTTAAAACATCTCAGTGTCCAGTGAGACACAATCTCAACTGAGGAACCTTCATGTAATGTATGCTGATCTCCAGAAACCAAATTAGAAGTCTAAAAGAAAATGACTGATATCCCTGATAAATAGACTGTTTTTAGTCGATTGTGGTGGAAGGATACAGGAGGTGTGGCAGGCCAGGCCAGTGAGGCCAGTCTTACCTGGGCAGTAGCAGCGCAGCACCCCCGGCTGGATGAGAGAGGCAGGGACAGCGACCTGGTCAAACAGGCAGTTGTAGTTAGAGCTGGCCTCCTGCCATGGACCAGTGATGAGCACCTTCACTCCTCCCTGGAACAGATAAACACACAGACTCACAGAGCGGGAAATGGATAAACTGAATCTATACTAGATATGAGGGAGCGAGTGTGATTTTGGCTATTATTTAATGTCATGCTGCCATCTCGGGGAGAGCAATAGGAATAACATGATCACAGAGTGGTGTATCCTCAAACTGCATGAAATCTAGTGAAAGGGCTGCCATCTCATGGATGAACATTGTCATTGACATTACACAGACTTCTATTGTCTCTGTGTTATATTTGCCTGGGCTGCCATCCTGTGGTTGGACAGTGATTTTACAGCCATTTTTCTGATTGATCAAAGTGGTCACCATCTTGTGGTGGAATAGTGTCATTGACGTTACACAGACTTACACTCTCTGTACATTTTAAATTTTTAAATTTTACCTTTATTTTACTAGGCAAGTCAGTTAAGAACAAATTCTTATTTTCAATGACGGCCTAGGAACAGTGGGTTAACTGCCTGTTCAGGGGCAGAACGACAGATTTGTCCCGCCCATTACCGCCCATTACATTATTGAGCTGCCATCCGGTGGTTGAACAGTGATCTTACAGATAATTCAAACTATGTTGATATGTGTGTTTGTTGGTAGGAGTAAAAAAAAATATGTCTGACTAAAATAAAACTATTTAGTAATGAAATTGGAGTATAATTATAGTTAAAGGAGGAGAAAATGCACTAACAGTGTGGTGGAGGCTCACCTCAGGGTAGGACCACTCAGGGGAGTAGTCAGTGACGATGAAGAGTCTTCCAGTGGCCTGCAGCATACCCAGAGCCCCCTGGGCCACAGCTGCAGACACAACCTCCGCCACGTGCATGTAGGCCAGGGAGCCTGGCTCCACCCCTGCACCCCCGGCCCCTCCACCAAGGGACTGGGGGCTGCAGCAGGGCTGGAGACAAAGCTCTGAGGGGCTGTATCCTGCCCCCCGGGCCCCTCCTACCCCTCCGTCCTCCTGGTCCTGCTGAGGAGCTCCGCTAGGTGTGGCCTGGCCATCTGAGCGGTGGTTGCCCACCAGCTGGTGGGTGTAGAGTGCTCCTCCAGCCGTCATGTTGGCTCCACCACCGTCCACAGAGATGAAGTCATTGATAAGGTCAGAGAACTGGTTCCCGAAGGAGATGTCGAAGTGGTCCAGGCTGATCTCCATGCCTCCCCCTCCTGCTCCCCCGTTAGAGCCCGCTCCACCCAAGCCCTGGTGGGGCCCCACGGTGTTGTAGAGGCCCTGGACCATCCCAGTCCCCTGGAGGAGGGGCTGCAGCTGCTGCTGTTGCTGGGAGCGGTTGCTGCCGTCATTGTTGACACCATTTCCGTTGTGCATGGCCACTCCTTTCCCTCCACCTCCCTGACTTCCTCCTCCGTCGTTGGTCTGCTGCAGGTAGTGCTCTGCACCTCCTCCCTCTTGGTTGCCTCCTCCACAGGCCTGGAGGTGATCTCCAGGCTTCAGTAGACCCTCTCCGTTCACTGTTCCCCCGGCCTGGCCTGAGCTCACGCTGCCTGGCTGCTCCAAACCCACCACCTCCTCATGCTCCGGCCCCAACCCAGGGAAGCCCCCCTGGTACTGCAGGAGCTGGAGAGACCCAGGCCCCTGCCCTGGCCCCTCGGTGGGGGAGCCCCCGTTGCAGTTGGCCCTATGCTGGCCCTGGTGGCTCTGGTGGTGGTGGTGGAGATGGCCGTTGCTGCCAGGCGAGTCCGTCTTGACCACCTGCAGGCTCATGTAGGCTGTGGAGTCGTGGGAGTTGTGCTCCATTAAGTGAGTCTTCTGGCCCATGGAGGACCTGCCCTGCTGGGTCTGGCCGGACTGCTGGGTGTCCTGGAGGAAGAAGCTGGGCGAGTGGCTCTGGTGGGAGAGGTGGGGGCTGTTCATAGCCTGGCCATAGCTCACTGTCCCAGCCCCGGACGAGTAGTCCTGCTTGGCATCGATGGCACTGAAGTCCATCTGCTCCAGGGTGGTGCTGGGGCTCAGGCCTCCTCCAGAGGGCAGCAGAGAGCCTGCAGGGGTCAGGCCGAGGGAGCCCTGTGCTGAACCTGCCCCAGAGGAACAAGACACACCTCCTCCACAGCTCACCACCACCCCCACCTGGTATCCCTGCTCGGTGGCCAGCTGCTGCTCAAAGGACATGTCCTCCGTCTTGATGTTCTTCACCAAAGCAGAGTTGAAGCTGTATCCAGAGTCTGACATGGAGGGAGAGCGCTGCATGCTGCCATTGGTGCCGTTGGAGGAAGAGGAGGAGGAAGAGGAGCTGCCATCCCCCTTCAGCCTGCTGCCCCCATAGGTTTGGCCCTGCTTGGGGTTGTTGAGAAAGCAGTCAGGGTCAAAGTTCATGGTGGTCTCAGGTATCTTCATGACTCCGTTATCCAGACTGCTGGATAGGACCAGCTCTTCAGACACCCCGGCTGCAGACAGCATGGACAGACCGTCTGCTCCCCCCGCCACCCCGGGTACCTCCCTAACTCCTCCGCTGGGGAAGGCAAACTTGTGGCTGTCTGCCACAACACCGGACAGCCCCAGGCCCTGGGAGGCAGCGTCGGGGCCCATGAGGTGGGTGTTGGGGCCCCCTGTGGGGGACATGCTGTAGACGGGGTCTCCGGTCACCTCGGACATGAAGACACTTTGGGACATGACGGCGGCTACGTGGCCCAAGCCCGTCACCACGGGACTGTCAGCCATGTCTGGGTCGCTGTTCAGGCCGCTGCTGATGGACACAGGGGAGTTCTGGGTGGTGTCTGGGACCTCCACCTGGTTGGTAGAGGACACCTCTGTGCTGTTCTGGTGCAGGAGAACAGGCTTGTGGACCTTGCCGTTGCGTTTCTCTCTGGCGGTACCCCCTCCTCCCCCTGAGCTCTTCCCTCCTCCTCCTCCTCCTCCCCCTCCTCCATGGCTGCTGTGCTCGGTCTTGCCCTCAGACACGTCGTTATTCTGGACCTCAGAGTGACCACTGCTGTAACCTCCACGGGGGTCCACCTTGGGGGAGATGATGCGGTGTTTGGCGCTGTTGCACTTGTGATGCACGCTGCTCCCTGCACCTGTTAGAGGGAGGAAGGAGAGGTTACTAAGAGATAGTATTAGATACAGTAGAAGTCATCAATCACCTACAAAGAATGTAGAAGGGTACAGTGAATCTCGGTGACACAAACTAATTCTGTGGGAAGGCTTTGAATGACTTGTTACAACAGTTCATTAGAATTCAAACAATACCAATAAGAATACTGCCTGTACTTTTGTACCTAAACAAATCACCTGGAAACACATGTAATTATCCAAGGAATTGTAATTCAAGTAATCATTTGATTGATTGGTGTTCCTTTTGATACTATTTGAACTTTTATCAATCCAAAAAGAGAGAGCCATGACCCTGACACCTTCTCCCTATCTTCTGTCCTTCGACTTCTCCTACGCATCTCCCCTTTCTCTCTCATCCCCTATCCTCCTGCCCCTATCTACCCCCTATCCCCTCCCCCTTACCCAGGGTGCCCGTGCAGAGGCAGTTGTGGGTCCGGGGAGGTGGCTTGGTTTGGTGGCTGTCCAGAATCTGCTGCACCAGCTGCTCCACTGAGAAGCCAGAGCTGCTGTTCCCGTTGCTACAAGTCCACTTGATGCCATGAACTGCCGGGAGAGAGGAGGAGACACAGACGTCAGCCAGACAGCCACTACCACCAGCCAGCCAGCCACGCCAGCCCCCTCCCTACCATCACCCGCCTCACTGCACACCACCACACCGTACACTACTGACCCACATATATATATATATATTTATATAAATCACTAACTGTAAGTCGCTCTGGACAAGAGTGTCTGCTAAATGATTAAAATGTAAATGTCCAAAAATAAGTATATTTAATACAGCCCCTCACCACCAACCATGCCAGCCCCCGTCCCCATCACCACCACACACTGTACACTACTAACCCACCCATACACCCCCTTAATACACTGTACACTACTAATCCACCCATACACCCCCTTAATACACTGTACACTACTAACCCACCCATACAGCCCCTTAATACACTGTACACCACCGACCCATCCATACACCCCCTTAATACACTGTACACTACTAACCCACCCATACACCCCCTTAATACACTGTACACTACTAACCCACCCATACACCCCCTTAATACACTGTATACTACTAACCCACCCATACAGCCCCTTAATACACTGTACACTACTAACCCACCCATACACCCCCTTAATACACTGTACACTACTAACCCACCCATACACCCCCTTAATACACTGTATACTACTAACCCACCCATACAGCCCCTTAATACACTGTATACTACTAACCCACCCATACACCCCCTTAATACACTGTACACTACTAACCCACCCATACAGCCCCTTAATACACTGTATACTACTAACCCACCCATACAGCCCCTTAATACACTGTACACTACTAACCCACCCATACACCCCCTTAATACACTGTATACTACTAACCCACTCATACAGCCCTTTAATACACTGTACACCACCGACCCATCCATACACCCCCTTAATACACTGCACACTACTAACCCACCCATACAGCCCCATAATACACTGTACACTACTAACCCACCCATACACCCCCTTAATACACTGTATACTACTAACCCACCCATACAGCCCCTTAATACACTGTATACTACTAACCCACCCATACACCCCCTTAATACACTGTACACTACTAACCCACCCATACAGCCCCTTAATACACTGTATACTACTAACCCACCCATACACCCCCTTAATACACTGCACACTACTAACCCACCCATACAGCCCCATAATACACTGTACACTACTAACCCACCCATACACCCCCTTAATACACTGTATACATAACCCACCCATACAGCCCCTTAATACACTGTATACTACTAAACCATACAGCCCCTTAATACACTGTACACTACTAACCCACCCATACACCCCCTTAATACACTGTATACTACTAACCCACCCATACACCCTTAATACACTGTATACTACTAACCCACCCTTAATACACTGTATACTACTAACCCACCCATACACCCCCTTAATACACTGTATACTACTAACCCACCCATACACTGCCCCTTAATACACTGTACACTACTAACCCACCCATACAGCCCCTTAATACCCTTAATACACTGTACACTACTAACCCACCCATACACCCCCTTAATACACTGTATACTACTAACCCACTCATACAGCCCTTTAATACACTGTACACCACCGACCCATCCATACACCCCCTTAATACACTGCACACTACTAACCCACCCATACAGCCCCATAATACACTGTACACTACTAACCCACCCATACACCCCCTTAATACACTGTATACTACTAACCCACCCATACAGCCCCTTAATACACTGTATACTACTAACCCACCCATACACCCCCTTAATACACTGTACACTACTAACCCACCCATACAGCCCCTTAATACACTGTATACTACTAACCCACCCATACACCCCCTTAATACACTGCACACTACTAACCCACCCATACAGCCCCATAATACACTGTACACTACTAACCCACCCATACACCCCCTTAATACACTGTATACTACTAACCCACCCATACAGCCCCTTAATACACTGTATACTACTAACCCACCCATACAGCCCCTTAATACACTGTACACTACTAACCCACCCATACACCCCCTTAATACACTGTATACTACTAACCCACCCATACACCCCCTTAATACACTGTACACTACTAACCCACCCATACAGCCCTTTAATACACTGTACACCACCGACCCACCCATACACCCCCTTAATACACTGTACACTACTAACCCACCCATACAGCCCCTTAATACACTGTACACTACTAACCCACCCATACACCCCCTTAATACACTGTATACTACTAACCCACCCATACAGCCCCTTAATACACTGTACACTACTAACCCACCCATACACCCCCTTAATACACTGTACACTACTAACCCACCCATACACCCCCTTAATACACTGTATACTACTAACCCACCCATACAGCCCCTTAATACACTGTATACTACTAACCCACCCATACACCCCCTTAATACACTGTACACTACTAACCCACCCATACACCCCCTTAATACACTGTACACTACTAACCCACCCATACAGCCCCTTAATACACTGTATACTACTAACCCACTCATACAGCCCCTTAATACACTGTACACTACTAACCCACCCATACAGTCCCTTAATACACTGTACACTACTAACCCACCCATACAGCCCCTTAATACACTATATACTACTAACCCACCCATACACCTCCTTAATACACTGTATACTACTAACCCACCCATACACCTCCTTAATACACTCTACACTACTAACCCACCCATACAGTCCCTTAATACACTGTACACTACTAACCCACCCATACACCCCCTTAATACACTGTACACTACTAACCCACCCATACAGTCCCTTAATACACTGTACACTACTAACCCACCCATACAGCCCCTTAATACACTGTACACTACTAACCCACCCATACACCTCCTTAATACACTGTATACTACTAACCCACCCATACACCTCCTTAATACACTCTACACTACTAACCCACCCATACAGTCCCTTAATACACTGTACACTACTAACCCACCCATACACCCCCTTAATACACTGTACACTACTAACCCACTCATACAGTCCCTTAATACACTGTATACTACTAACCCACCCATACACCCCCTTAATACACTCTACACTACTAACCCACCCATACGCATACTGAATCCTATCACTTCTACACTCCTTACTTGCACCCTGTAACATACCATCCCCAACTATCCCACTTCACACCACAGTGTGCTTGTGGAACGCAGAATTACTGTGCAATGTCTTGTCTCTTTCCCTGCGTTTCCCCACCAACTGTACTGTACACCACTACTTCCTGAAGTGGCCAAGCACACAAGCAGCATGGAGTAAACCTGCTGGCTTTTCTGTGTCATTGTATTTCCCTCTGCTCCCGCTATGTGAGTGCTTATGAAGGTGACATTCCCCCCTGTGTTGTCTCTACCTCTGCTCAGGCTGTAATGGGGAAACCACTAGAGGGGAACACAGTCTAGCTGCAGCCAAGGGAGGAAAGAGAAGAGAGTAATTCTCCTTCACAACTCCACTCCTACCTGCCTGGCTGGCTGGCTGCCTTTCTGGCTGGCTGGCTGCCTTTCTGGCTGGCCTGCTCCAGTCACACTTCACCGGCACCTCCTAATACCTCTCACTTCTTCCCTAGCTCAGGCTTGGCAGCCAGACTCCTCTTCTCATCAGGATGATAGTGATGCTGCTAGCACAATCATAAAGGCCTATAATATCACACGTGACTGATGCTACTGCTGCTGCTGCCACGCCACCAGCTCTGAACCAGAAAACAAAAAATATGCTAATATTTCTGAAGTGGGTCACATTTAGAATATCAAACTAAATCAAGGCAGCTCTAATACTGGTTCCCACGCCTCGCTACCTCCCTCAGTTATATAGGCAGAAGAGAGGGGGGGAGAGAGGGAGTAAATACGTGTGTGTGCATGCTTGCAGGAGAGAGAGAGCGAGTAAGAAAGAAAGAAAGAAAGAAAGAGCTAAATTAGAACGCTGCTCCAGAGAGATACAGAGACAAGGAGAAAGCTAATCAGGGTGCTTTCACTTCAATGCTGGCGGATCACTCCTCTATTGATCTTGTTTAAGGACAATACAATTACCGTACCAAGCATTATTGTTTTCATGTGTGTACAAAAGTATACTCTAGGCTGCAGTGAAAATGTCATTTGAAATGTCATTCCATTTGGATTAGTTAGCAGGCCAGTCTTGCAGTATTTTTACTGCTGATTCTGAGATGTGCCGTCTGTTGCAGATCATCATTCTCCCATGTTGTCCTATAATAATGTGGCCACATATGCTCCCGGCAGGACCAGTCATTCAGGAAAGTTTAACATGCTTGGTGCCTCCTCTCCAATCCGAGTGGCTATTCTTCGCGCACCTAGAGCCTAACTCTTCAATATAGCCTAAACATGTATCATTTAACTTGTGAAATGTATGACCTTTTATATATGGCACACAACTAGTCACAATATTTTCATCTGATTGGGTTACTTCAAAAGTCTCCTGTAGGCATGCGTTAGTCCAAAACATAATTTCAGCATCCTCAAAATGGCTTAACAGTTTTTGTTATTTAACTAGGCAAGACAACAAAGAGCGAATTCTATTTACCATGACGGCCTACCGGTAGTGGGTTTATTTATACCTTCACCTTTCGGGTAGTGGCCCAACGCGCTAACCACGAGGCTACCTGCCGCCCCCTATAATAGCCAGGCGTCCATCCAAACATGTTATGCCAGTAAAATGCATGTCAGATAAAAAAAATAATGTAAAAACAGGCCTGATGGAAAGAGAACATTTTTCGGGAAACTTTACAAATGGCGACAAAACAAAATACACTAGACAAGGTGAGATCTTTTTTGTGTCGGTAAAAGCAATTATGCGAGAAATGTAGGTGGAACCGCTTTAATGTGCAAATATTTATATAATAACTATCATATTCAAGTAAATTTGGGAGTCACGCGATGACATGTGTGGTCCTCCCACGACTTGTAGGGAAAGCATGCAGTTTATTGGTCTACAGATTCAATATTTTATGAACTTCACACGATGGTGAAAGTGCAAAGTGATGAGTTTGATGCTCCTTTCCAATAAATATCTATGGTCTTTTTCTGGTGACATGATTCACTATGCTTGTCTGCCGTTTGACAATTAAAATAATCTCGCTATTTTGTCCATATTAATCTCATCATATAAATACACTCCAGCCAACAGCGAGATTTCGCAACAATCTTTATAACGCAACAATCTTTGGGTGAGAAAACCATCAGTAGAGTGTGATGGAAACCCATTTAACTTGTATTTGTTCTTTGGTACATGGAAATATAATCGCTAAAGTTATTTGTATGTGCAGTACATATTTACGCACATACTTTTGCGTACACATATTATGCAGATGTTATCGTGGGCGTAGCGAAATAGTAATGTTTCTAGCTCTAATAATGCCGTAATACCTAACAGTACAAAAATACATGCAAATCCACAAAATAAAAAAGAAAGGAATGAAGAAATATTAGAACAAACCGTGTAAGAGTCCGGAATAAATGTATATGATGGTGTGTATTGAGATTATGGAAAGTATATGAATAGGAAAGGTGTGTACAGCAGTAGTTATATGTACATTTTATGAAAGTGACTAGTGTTTAATGACTATGTACATAGGGCAGCAGTGTCTAAGGTGCAGGGTAGAGTACCGGATGGTAGCTGGCTATTAACAGTGACAGGCCTGCTAGTGATGACTATCTACCAGTCTGATGGCCTGGAGATAGAAGCTGTTTTTCAGTCTCTCGGTCTCAGCTTTGATGCACCTGTACTGTCACCACCTTTTATATGGTAGCGGGGTGAACAGGCTGTGGCTTTGGTGGCTGAGGTCCTTGATTATCTTCTTGTTCTTCCTGTGACACAGTGTGCTGTAGATGTCCTGGAGGACAGGCAGTGTGCCCCCGGTGATGGGTATATCAATGGTATATCAGTAGGAGTGTGTGAGGGTCTTAGGGGCCAAGCCAAATGTCCTCAGCCTCCGGAGGTTGAAGAAGCACTGTTGCGCCTTCTTTACCCAACTGTCTGTGTGGATGGACCATTTCAGGGTGTCAGTGATGTGCATGCCAAGGAACGTGAAGCTTTTCACCCTATGGCCTGTCAATGTGGATGGGGGTGTGCTCTCGCTCGCTGCTGTTTTCTGAAGTCCACAATCAGCTCCTTCATTTTTTTATGTTGAGAGAGAGGTTATTTTCCTGGCACCACTCCACCGGGGCCCTCACCTCCTCCCTGTAGGCTGTCTAGTCATTGTGTCGTCTGCAAACTTCATGATTGAGTTGGAGACTTCCATGGCCACGCGGTCATGGGTTAACAGGGAGTACAGGAGAGGGCTGAGCACACCCCCTTGTGGGGCACCCGTGTTGAGGATCAGCGTAGCGGAGGTGTTATTGCCTACCTTCACCACCTGGGGTCAGCCCGTCAGGAAGTTCAGGACCCAGTTGCACAGGGCAGGGTTCAGACCCAGGGTCCCAAGCTTAGTGATGAGCTTGGAGGGCACTATGGTGTTGAAGGCTGAGCTGTAGTTGATGAATATCATCCTTACATTGGTATTTCTCTTGTCTAGGTGGGATAGGGCAGTGCTTAGTGTGATGGTGATTGCATCATCCTTGGATCTGTTGGGGCGATATGCAAATTGTAGTGGGTCTCGAATGTCGGGTAAGGTGGAGCTGATATGATCCTTAACCAGTCTCTCAAAGCACTTCATGACGACAGAAGTGAGTGCTACGGGGCAATAGTGATTTAGAATAGTTACCTTCACTTTCTTGGGTACAGGAACAATAGTGGACATCTTGAAGTGGGGACAACAGCCTGGGAGAGATTGAATATATCTGTAAACAATCCCCGCCAGCTGGTCTGCACATGCTCTGAGGACGCAGGCAGGGCAGGCAGGTTTGAGATGGTTAACATGCTTAAATGACTTACTCATGTCAGCCACACAGTGGGCCACGTCGGTGGCACTATGTTTTCCTCGAAGCGGGTGAAGAAGGTGTTTAGCATGTCTGGGAGCAAGACGTCAGCATCCGTGGTATTGATGTTAAAAATAGGGACCACAATTGAAACAAGTCCCCAACTATTGATCCCGGTCACCTTTATCATTTGGTGAATAGAAAGAGTTACAAAACTCTTTCCATTCTGTTACAAAACACCAAAAAGTGTAATAACATTCAGAGATTGTTAAGCCAAGCCTTTGATACTGGGTAAGAAAACAAGTTAGGGTGAGATGTATGTTCTTTTTGTCAAGATTGACATAGCCTTGACAGATTGACATATTTATTGTGGTGTTGAATACACAAACCATGATATTGAAGTACCCGAAGTTGGTATGCTTTGTTTATTGTTTGTGTGGTGCATTGGCTCAGAAACCTATTGGTGGACAATTCATTGTATATATTTTATATAATTATAAATATGGCATCAAAATGTTGAAAATCTGATTTCCCTCTAGCTGATCATTGTCTGCAGATGGCTCTGATCGTAGTTTAATGAAACAGGCAGGGAGAGTGAGCTCGTCTGTGGTGTTTGGCGAAGCCTCAACCTTCTGGCCTGTAGCCCTGCGTGGCATCAACGGTGCCACAAAAGCATGCTGAAGTGGCAAAGTCGATATCCACATTTATAAACACAGGGTCGCTACAGTATTGGTGGTTAAAAACATAATTTTGAATTAATTCTATGTGGGGGGATCTTACAGTAGAAGGGGAGGGTCATGTGAACATATTTGTAATGTTGGGGGGAGGGTCGCGTCACATTTTTTTAATGACACCTGGCTACATGAGCTCAGATTAGGAATGGCAAAGACAATAAACATAACTATAATATTATTACCTTTTATTTAATCAGGGGAGCCCGATAGAGACCAGGGTCTCATTTTCAATGGTGTCCTGAGACCATAGAGTAAACCAACACTACATTACATCATCACTTTTTTTATTTTTTTTATTTTACCTTAATTTTAGTAGGCAAGTCAGTTCAGAACAAATTCTTATTTTCAATGACAGCCTAAGGACAGTGGGTTAACTGCCTGTTCAGGGGGAGAATGACAGATTTGTACCTTGTCAGCTCGGAGATTTGAAATTGCAACCTTTGCAAACAATGCTTACTAGTCCAACGCTCTAACCAGTAGGCTACCCTGCCACCCCAAACTAACATCACAGCCATCATAAACAAGTTATTAAATCAATCACTAAAAACAGTTGCACACCTCGGTGCACTCACTTATCATCAGGATTTTAAACTGCCCTAGTGGCACCAGGGAATCCAAACGTAATGCATTTTGGAAGTGAAAACTAAAAGCAGATGTACCTAATTCCGTGCAGACCCAAGGAATCTGAAGAGTTAATCAACCATGTGAGTGGGTTTGGTATCTCATTCTTTTATAGGTTAGCAACAAAGTTAGGTAAGTTGGAAGCTTGTGTAGTAGAGCTTTGTAAACAAAAAGGGAGTAATGAATTGATCTACAGGACTTTAATGAGGACCTGCCAACCTTTTGATATAAAGTAATGCACACAGATTTAAAAAAATTACGTATGTGTCTGTTGTTTTACTCTTTCCCTGTGAATTAGATAAATATTCAAATGACCTGTCTGACCTCATAACTGGTTGTTATCTCAGTAACACATCTGTTATGATGATGCAGGCATGAGTAATATGGGGATAAGAGACTGTTGTCATGCAAGGTGTCCTGAAACAGGTCCCCCTTCGTGACAAAGCCAGAGCAGAGCTATAGTAGAGAGCTGACTCAGAGCTTTGACAGATCTCAGAGTGACAGCTCAACGCTGCCGCTTAAATCCACTATGTACCCGCACTGCCGCTAGTCCAAACAATCCTGCCTCACTATGGCTCTGAATGGTGCCCCAAGCCAGTCTGCCAGGGTTTGTCATAGCTCAGTAAATGCTCTCCTGCCTGGTTTGGTCTCACCCTCGGGGGTCTGAGCTGTTTGTGTGTGTATATGTGTGAGTGTGTGTTTGTGTGTGTATATCGGTGAGTGTGTGTTTGTGTGTCTATATTTGTGAGTGTGTGTTTGTGTGTGTATATGTGTGAGTGTGTGTTTGTGTGTGTATATGTGTGAGTGTGTGTTTGTGTGTGTGTATATGTGTGAGTGTGTGTTTGTGTGTGTGTGACATATCCGCCTGTCTTCCCTACTTACTCAGGGTTGTGTTTAAACCTCCCCTGTTCTCTAAAAGCCACAAGGTTCTGTTCCGGCGGCATCACTACCACCACCACAACCAGCTAATTCCTGTGTCATCATCCGGAACGACCGTGCATGTAAGGGATGCGGCCTGATGAGCAGCGTCTGTCTTCAGGATACACAGATCACATCACATTCCCTTTGCACCACTGGGCACTGACTGGGATATGGTGCCATGCACCCACTTCCCTGCCCTGCCATGCCCTGGTCTAGTTTGGCCTAACCCTGGATGGAAGATTTGGAGGGATAGAGAGAGGGAAGGAGAGAAAGGGGGAGGGATATAGGGATGCTGGTGGTGTGTTTGTCTATCAGCAGGCTCGGGGCCTGACTGACTCCATGGCTGGGGCTAGGGTTGGAGCATCACTGGGCCGGAGCTCCTGCTTGTTTACTGCATCAGAAGAGGGGTGTGAGTTAAGCTGCCTGACTCGTCTGCTGCTTTCTCATTGGCCTACCTGCCCTTTCATAGCAGAGAACCCACGCTGTGACCCCCAGCCCAACCCTCAACCCTCATCTTTGACTCTCTCCTTTCTAGGGCTGGGGAAGGACCAGTTCAGACAAGGCCATGTTGACTGTTTGTGTGTATGTAGTGTGTGTGTGTGTGTGTGTGTGTGTGTGTGTGTGTGTGTGTGTGTGTGTGTGTGTGTGTGTGTGTGTGTGTGTGTGTGTGTGTGTGTGTGTGTGTGTGTGTGTGTGTGTGGTTATGTCTCTGCTATTGTATGTTTTTTTTGTCGGCAGAACAACACAAACAGCTAGACTAGGATCCAGTGAATCATAGCATCTCAATTGCTACTTGGTTTTCTGTGTCATTAGACATGTCAAAGACTTTGTGCAGTGGGACATCATGTGTAGAGAATAACTCACGTCTAGAGCAGGGTTCCTCATCTGGTGGGCCGCGGGTCATTTTATTTGGCCCCTTTTACGCTCTGAATGGCAAACATACACAATCCATGTCTCAATTGGCTCAAGGCTTAAAAATCCTTCTTTAACCTGTCTTTTCCCCTTAATCTACACTGATTCAAGTGACATCAATAAGGGATTATAGCTTTCACCTGGTCAGTCTATGTCATAATGTTTTGTACACTCAGTATATATGTGATCGTATAATGTAATGAAATTATTAGGTTTTAGTCACATATTGAATCTGTTTGGGATTCTTGCGGTCAATTTGCAGTCTTCAAATTCAAAGCCTTAAGCGAACATGCATATCAATGGCAGCATGATACATTGCTTAACATCAAAACATACTTCAAAGTTTCCCAGAGCTTACTAATTTGCACAGTACTTAGTAAAACCAAAGGTTTGTAGCTACGATAGAGGGTAGGGAATGGGACTCTGTCCAGCCTCTTCCTCTGTGGGCCTACATGTTAAAGTTCAGAGGAGTAAAAGTGATTGCTTTTCCCTCGGAGATCCTTAGTGCTAGACTACATACTCTCCCTCCCGTATACAGTAATAAACACCTGCGTATATCCGCTGATGAACCATAGCTTCTTGTGTAAGACATGAGTCACTCTGGGGAGAATGTACCGTTTGAAAAGGCCTGCTGTATTATTCACAGCTGAATAATACATAGATAATATAATATAATGCTGCTGTGCACTTCGCCTCCACCCCTCTATGTCCCTATGATCAGGGAGAGAAGCTGTTCTATCAACACGACAGGGGCGGCAGGGTAGCCTAGTGGTTAGAGCGTTGGACTAGTGACCTGAAGGTTGCAAGTTTAAACCCCCGAGCTGACAAGGTACAAATCTGTCGTTCTGCCCCTGAACAGGCAGTTAACCCACTGTTCCTAGGCCAAAAAATAAGAATTTCTTCTTAACTGACTTGACTAGTTAAAAAAAAAAAAAAACACACCACTAGGTGACACTGTTGCTCTACCTTACAGCTGATGTTTATATCCTGGTTGTTCTGTGAGGGAGAGAGAGATTCTGGAATATTAGGCCTGAGGTCATTTGCCTTTGGCCTAAAGAGCAGGAACCTGGACTTCACCAAAGAAATCAGAAATACAGACATTGCCATGCTAAGAATCCCGGTATAGAGGAGATGAACCCACTGGTTGCCCTCTAGGTTACAGAGAGCTGGTAGTCCCATCCACCAAACTACCAGGTGTGAAACAGGGAAGGGACTCAGGGGGTATGCTAATTTGGTATAGAGCAGACCTAACTCACTCTATTTAATTAAATAAAACAGGAACATTTTACATTTGGCTAGAAATTCAAAAGAAAATGATCTCAACCGAGTAAAATGTCCTCCTGTGTGCAACCTATATCCCCCCACTATAATACCCATACTTTAATGAAGACAGCTTTTCCATCCTGGAGGGGGAAATTAATAATTTCCAGGCCCATGGACATGTACTAGTCTGTGGCAACCTAAATGCCAGAACTGGACAAGAATCTGACACCCTCAGCACACAGGGAGACAAAAACCCACCTGGAGGTGACAGAATTCCCTCCCCCATATGCCCCTCTAGACACAACTACAACAACATAACCAACAAAAACGGGTTAGCAGCTCTGTTGCACGCTAGGTATGTACACAGTCAATGGTAGGCTTCGAGGTGACTAGTATGGTAGGTACACCTATAGCTCGTCTCTTGGCAGTAGTACTGTAGACTACTTTATCACTGACCTCCAACCAGTCTCTCAGATCAATTACAGATTACAGCAAAATCACAGTCTACTTGAACAGAGGAATACTTAATCACGAGGCATCAAAGCCAATGTAACTTAATAATATTAAGAAATGCTATAGATGGAATGAAGGTAGTGTGAAATCCTAACAAAAAAATATTTGGCAACAACAAATTCAATCCCTTTCAGACAACCTCCTGGACACATTTTTCAATGTAATAGTGAAGGTGCAAACTTGGCAGTAGAAAACCTAAACAGTATATTTGACCTCTCGGCTTCCCTATCAAATCAAACCATTTCAAACAGCAAACCGAAGAAAATGAACAACAATAACGAATGGTTTTACGAAGAATGCAAAAACCTAAGAAAGAAATTGAGAAACCTATCCATCCAAAAACATAGAGACGCAGAAAACCTGAGTCTACGCCTTCAATATGGCGAATCACGGAAACAATACAGAAATACACTACGGAACAAGAAGAAACAGCATGTCAGAAATCAGCTCAATGTAATTAAAGAATCATAGCCTCTAACCACTTCTGGGAAAATTGGAAAACACTAAATCAACAACAACACAAAGAGTTATCTATTCAAAACGGAGATGTGTGGATAAACCACTTCTCCAATCTTTTATGCCCTATAACAAAGAACAAACAGCAAAAACATATACATGATCAAATACAAATCTTAGTATCAACTATTAAAGACTACCAGAACCCACTGGATTGAACTACAAGACAAAATATAAACCCTCCTTTGGTGTTGAAGGTTTCCTCGATTCAATGATGAAATATACAGACCACAAATTCAAATTGGCTACACTTAAACTCTTTAACATCATCCTTTGCTCTGGCATCTTCCCCAATATTTGGAACCAAGGAGTGATCGCCCCAATCCACAAAAGTGGAGACAAATTTGACTCCGATAACTACCGTGGGATATGCGTCAACAGCAACCTTGGGAAAATCCTCTGCATTATCATTAACAGCAGACTCATACATTTCCAGAGTGAAAACAATGTAATGAACAAATGTCAAATTGTTTTTTTTACCAAATTACCATACGACAGACCACATATTCCCCCTGTACACCCTAATTGACAAAAAAATCTAGCCATAACAAAGGCAACGTCTTCTCATGCTTTGTTGATTTCAAAAAAGCTTTTGACTCAATTTGGTATGGTCTGCTATACCAATTGATGGATAGTGGTGTTGAGGGAAAAACATATGACATTATAAAATCCATGTACACAAACAACAAGTGTGCGGTAAAAATTGGCAAAAAAACACATTTCTTTCCACAGGGCTGTGGAGAGAGACAGGGATATCTGTCAGGACCACAAATACAAATTCCATCTAGACACCGTTGCCCTAGAGCACACAAAAAATGATACATACTTCGGCCTAAACATCAGAGCCATAGGTAACACAAAGCTGAGAACGATCTGAGAGACAAGGCAAGAAGGGCCTCTATGCCATCAAAAGAAACATAAATTCGACATACCAATTAGGATCTGGATAAAAATACTTGAAACAGTCATAGATCACATTTCCCTTTATGGTTGTGGTGTCTGGGGTCCGCTCACCAACCAAGAATTCACAAAATGGGACAAACGCCAAACACCAAATTGAGACTCTGCATGCAGAATTCAGCAAAAATATCCTCTGTGTACAACGTAAAACACCAAACACCAAATAATGCATGCAGAACATAATTAGGCCGATACCCGCTAATTATAAAAATCCAGTAAAGAGCCGTTAAAATCTACAACCACCTAAAAGGAAGCGATTCCCAAACCTTCCATAACAAAGCCATCACCTACAGAGAAATTAAGCTGGAGAAGATTCCCCTAAGCAAGCTGGTCATGGGGTTCACAAACACAAGCAGACCCCACAGAGCCCCAGGACAGCAACACAATTAGACCCAACCAAATCATGAGAAGATAAAAAGATAATTACTTGACACATTGGAAAGAATTAACAAAAAAACTGAGCAAATTAGAATGCTATTTGGCCCCAAACAGAGAATACCTGACCACTGTGACTGACCCAAACTTAAGGAAAGCTTTGGCTATGTACAGACTCAGTCACCTTGCTATTGAGAAAGGCTGCCATAGGCAGACCTGGCTCTCAAGAGAAGACCGGCTTTGTGCTCACTGCCCACAAAATGAGGTGGAAACTGAGTGGCCCTTCCTAACCTCCTGCCAAATATATGACCATATTAGAGACACATATTTCCCTCAGATTACACAGACCCACAAAGAATTCGAAAACATTTCCAATTTTGATAAATTCCCATATCAGTTGTGTGAAATACGCAGTGTGTCTTCACAGCAGCAGAATTTGTGACCTGTTGTCACAAGAAAAGGGCAATTGTAAGTACAATGGCTGAGGCTGCTTTGTTGCTCTGTGGATGTGTCCCAATTGGCCATTGGACCTGTTCAAAAGTAGTGCACTATATAGGGAAAAGGGTACAATTTAGAACGCAGACTGCATGTGGCCTCATGTAGCCTCATGTAGCCCATCAGCTAGAAGGCATCTCACCCTTCTCGGCCCTCATTGTCCCAACAACCCCCAAAGTTAATGACTTCACGCATTACTGCAAATGGCTGGGATTGAAATGATGCCCTACACCTGATGAATATAGTAGTTCACAGCAATGCTGTTAGCTGTCCATTTCCTGTACTGATATATCCTGTCATGTACTGTCCTGTACTGATATATCCTGTCATGTACTGTCCTGTACTGATATATTCTGTCATGTACTGTCCTGTACTGATATATCCTGTCATGTACTGTCCTGTACTGATATATCCTGTCATGTACTGTCCTGTGGTGGATGGGATGCTCAAGTGACTCCTAAACTGATTGCCAGAGGAGCAATGAAGGAGAAAACGATAGTGGAGCGTATGCTCTGGTGATCATGGCCAGCGTGTGTGTATTAGGGCCTTGCCTGGCTAGCTGGTCTGTATTCACAGAGCATCTGTCCCTCACTGTGCATCTGAAAGCTGCTGACACACTACTCTCTACCTGGTCCCATCACCAATAATCAGCCATGTGAACATCACTCACCATCACCGCCCTGCCCCTGCCAACATACACGCACGTAAACACACACACACACACATACAGCCTGGAGTCTGGCTATTAACAACTCTCTCAAAGATTTTCAAAAGCCCCTAAAAGATAATTATCATCAGACAAACCCTGACAGTTTTCCCAAACACTCTCATACACTGTCTCAAACACTGTCTTAAATATTTAGTCTTGCCCATTAACCCTCTGAATGGCACACATACACAATCCATGTCTTATTGTCTCAAGGCTTAAAAATCCTTCTTTAACTCATCTCCTCCCCTTCATCTACACTGATTGAAGTCTATTTAACAAATTACATCAATAAGGGTTCATAGCTTCCACCTGGATTCACCTGGTCATGGAAAGAGAATATGTTCCTAATGTTTTGTCCACTCAGTGTATATACAGTTGAAATCGGAAGTTTAGGTTGGAGTCATTAAAACTTGTTTTTCAACCACTTCACAAATGTCTTGTTAACAAACTACAGTTTTGGCAAGTCAGTTAGGACATCTACTTTGTGCATGACACAAGTAATTTTCCAACAATTGTTTACAGACAGATTATTTCACTTAAAATTCACTGTATCACAATTCCAGTGGGTCAGAAGTTTACATACACTAAGTTGACTGTGCCTTTAAACAGCTTGGAAAATTCCAGAAAATTATGTCATGGTTTTAGAGGCCTCTGATAGGCTAATTGACATACGTTTAGTCAATTGGGGGTGTACCTGTGGATGTAGTTCAAGGCCTACCTTCAAACTCAGTGCCTCTTTGCTTGACATAATGGGAAAACCAAAAGAAATCAGACAAGACCTCAGACTGTTTTTTAGACCTCCACAAGTCTGGTTCATCCTTGGGAGCAATTTACAAACGCCTGAAGGTACTACATTCATCTGTAAACAATAGTACGCAAGTATAAACACCATGGGACCACGCAGCCGTCATACCGCTCAGGAAGGAGACACGGTCTGTCTCCTAGATATGAATGTACTTTGGTGCGAAAAGTGCAAATCAATCCCAGAACAACAGCAAAGGACCTTGTGAAGATGCTGGAGGAAACAGGTACAAAAGTATCTAAATCCACAGTAAAACAAGTCCTATATCGACATAGCCTGAAAGGCCACACAGCAAGGAAGAAGCCACTGTTCCAAAACCGCCTTTAAAAAGCCAGACTACGGTTCGCAACTGTTCATGTGGACAAAGATCGTACTTTTTGGAGAAATGTTTCCTGGTCTGATGAAACAAAAAAAATAACTGTTTGGCCATAATGACCATTGTTATGTTTGGAGGAAAAAGGGGAAGGCTTGCAAGCCGACATATACTATCCCAACCGTGAAGCACGGGGGTGGCAGCATCATGTTGTGGGGGTGCTTTGCTGCAGGAGGGACTGGTCCACTTCACAAAATAGATGGCATCATGAAGTAGGACAATTATGTGGATATATTGAAGCAACATCTCAAGACATCAGTCAGGAAGTTAAAGCTTGGTCGCAAATGGGTCTTCCAAATGGACAATGACCCAAAGCATACTTCCAAAGTTGTGGTAAAATGGCTCAAGGACAACAAAGTCAAGGTATTGGAGTGGCCACCACAAAGCCCGGACCTCAATCCTATAGAAGATTTGTGGGCAGAACTGAAAAAGCGTGTGCGAACAAGGTGGCCTACAAACCTGACTCAGTTACACCAGTTACTAGGAGGAATGTGCCAAAATTCACCCAACTTATTGTGGGAAGCTTGTGGAAGGCTACCTGAAACATTTGACCCAAGTTAAACAATTTAAAGGCAATGCTACCAAATACTAATTGAGTGTATGTAAACTTCTGACCCACTGGGAATGTGATGAAATAAATAAAAGCTGAAATAAATCATTCTCTCTACTATTATTCAGCCATTTCACATTCTTAAAATAAAGTGGTGATCCTAAATGACCTAAGGCAGGGGATTTTTACTAGAATTAAATGTCAGGAATCGTAAAACTGAGTTTAAATATATTTGGCTAAGGTGTATGTAAACATCCGACTTCAACTGTATCAACAAATTTGCAAGGGCACTAGAACAATCCACAACACCCAGCCTCACCCTACAAGATTCTGAAGTCAAATGTCTACTGTTTGCTGATGATTTGGTGCTTTTGTCCCCAACTAAGGAGGGCCTACAGCAGCACCTAGATCTTCTGCACAGATTCTGTCAGACCTGGGCCCTGACAGTGAATCTCAGTAAGACATGGTGTTCCAAATTTTTTCCAGTTGCCAGGACCACAAATAGAAATGCCATGCCCTAAAGCACACCAAAAACTATACCTACCTCAGCCTAAACATCAGCACCACAGGTAACTTCCAAAAAGCTGTGAATGATCTGAGAGACAAGGCAAGAAAGTCCTTCTACGCCATCAAAGGGAACATGAAATTCATATTTAAAAATTCTTGAATCAGTTATAGAACCCATTGCCCTTTATGGTGCTTTATTGTATAACTAGAGGACTCCTGATATCTTCAGAAGTATACTTTTTTTGTCTTTATCTGTTGTGGTCCAGTACTGTCTTTTTCCTAGCTTGGGCCATCTACTTTAAGTGCTGCCTGTCTTCCCAGTAGACTAATTGGTGTGTGAACTGCTGACTGCTCATAACTTGCAGATAGTTGTTGACACATCAACCAGGATCAAGGGGCAGAGCAATTTGTGACTTGTTTTAGTAATCAGTGGCTGTATTGGAGGGGGCGTGGTTTCACCTCTCCTAGGCAATCAGCAATTAGTACAGGGAGGCGTGCTCTCCACCTCTGCTAGGCAATTAGCAATCAGTGTTAGTTCTTCAGTCTTCCTGGTTTCTCAGTGGCAGCTGTAAGCGGTGGTCGTTCAGTTCTGCCGGAACTCTAAGACCATCGCCGAAACTAAGACGGTTCTGCCGAGTTGTTTGAGGAAGGAACGACAGGAAGGCTCACACCACTCTGTCACTTGAGTATCTCACCTAGTTATTTACAGATTATCTCATTTAGCATTTTTGTATCTTTGTCAACTACTGTGTGTGTGTTCTATACCTGTTAGTTCCTCTCCCTGTAGGATTTACAGACGCTCCCCACCCCTTGTCTGCAACCCTTCTGATTTAGTGGACCCTGCACGCAAAACCCAGGTGGAATTCTGGGTATCTGGCAGCATTTGGAACTGCTGATCTGTGGTCAGAACGCAGAGTTCATCTCAGCCTATGCTGCCCTTCAGTCCCTTGGCTTTTTGGTCCCAACAGAGACATGGATCACCCCTCTAATTATCAAAATCCAGAAAAGAGCCTTTCAATTCTACAACCACCTAAAAGGAAGAAATTCCCAAACCTTCCCTAACAAAGCCATCACCTACAGAGAGATGTCTGCTCAGCAAGCTGTTCATGGGGCTCTGTTCACAAACCGACCCCACATAGCTCCAGGACAGCAACACAATTAGACCCAACCAAAACATGAGAAAACAAAATTATAATTACTTGACACATTGGAAAGAACTGAGCAAACTGAAATGCTATTTGGCCCTAAACAGAGAGTACACAGTGGCAGAATACCTGACCACTGTGACTGACCCAAACTTAAGGAAAGCTTTGACTATGTACAGACTCAGTGAGCAAAGCCTTGCTATTGAGAAAGGCCACCATAGGCAGACCTGGCTCTCAAGAGAAGACAGGCTATGTGCTCAATGCCCACAAAATTGAAACTGAGCTGCACTTTCTAACCTCCTGCCAAATGTATGACCATATTAGAGACATATTTCCCTCAGATTACACAAACCAACAAAGAATTCTGAAATAAATCAAATTTTGAACTCATGTCTATTTGGTGAAATATGACAGTGTGCCATCACGGCAGTAAGATGTGTGACCTGTTGCCACAAGAAAAGGGAAACCAGTGAAGAACAAACACCATTGTAAATACAACCCATATTTGTTAATGTATTTTTCCCCTTTGTTCTTCAACTATTTGCACATCATTTAAACACTGTACATAACCATAATATAACATTTGTCTCTATTCTTTTGAAATGTTTACTGTTCATTTCTGATGGTTTATTTCACTTGCTTTGGCAATGTAAACATATATTTTCCATGTCAATAAAACCCTCTAGAGTTCAATTAAAATTGAATTAAGAGAGGGGAAGTGTGTAGGATTTCTGGTGAGTTACTATAGATGCTCTTTCTCCCATACACTGGTGTTTATTAATAGAGCTCTCCACTGCACTGTGCTGGGCCTGCTCTGCTCTGCTGCCTGACTGGGAGGATGGGTGGCCAGGGCCTGTGCTGGGCTGGGCTGTGTGCTTTTAGGCTGGGCACTGTGGTGCTGGAGGGCTGGGTGATAGGTGACCTCTGTTTACCAGACAGCTCCAGTCAGGAACACAATAACAAAATAGTAACCAGGCCAGGTCTCTAAGAGAGCCTGTGTGGGTACATTAATAAGCCTATGAGAGGTCTGAGCATTAAAGACCCAGACATGAGTGTCTAGTCTGTTTGTGTGTCTGGGGCTCTTAGGGCAAGACCCTTGAGAAGAGCTTGCACCTGTAATGAATAAGGCTTTGAAAAGGCTTGGCTCTCTCAATAAGTGCTGTGCTCTAAATGTGATAGAGCAGATACTCACACATGGGCTTGAGCTGGCCAATCAGCTCCTCCTTAGTCCACTTGGCCCATTCCTTCTTGTCTGTGTTGATGGAGCACAGGATTGGCCCGCATGGTTTCCCACAGTCCTCTATGGCCGGCACATTCAAGTAGTGGACGAGCACGATGTCAGGGTTCTGGAGAGGGAGGGAGAGAAGGAGGGGAACCTTAGGTTAGTTAGCAGACTCAGATGATGTGGGTCTGGTAACAGTGAGAGAGAATGGGAATCACACATAGGCCCATAGAGAGAGAGACCCTGCTGGAAGTGTAACACCTTCCAGCATTACAGCTGTTGTGTTAGCACACAGACATGCTGCTGGAATAGGCTGCTGTTGGAGAGACATGGTAACTCTCACACAAATAATTGAGTGAGAAAATCTCACAGAGAGAGGGTAAGAGAGACAGAGAAAGAGAAGCAAAACATAAATGTGTCTCTGAAGCAATATGTGGAGGGGATGTTAAAACCTCTTTGGAAGATTGTGTGTCTGCGTGTGTGGTAATGGCCCTGCTATGTGCATGTAACACACTTATAGCATTTTGTATAGTCCTCCCACATGCCGAGCCAATGCCCTCTATTAACTTGCCTGTGTACCCAGTCAGATCCACCAATTTACCCGCCACAACTGTTACCTACAGTATGTAAATTCCCTAAATTGACAGCTTATGAAAAATTGGTGCCATTTAAAAGACCGGTTGAGCCGGTGTGAATAACATCAATTGTGTTCTCGAATCATGAATAGTTTTGATTACTCTGCAGAGTAAACAGTGACAGGAGAAACACTCCCACTCCACTCCTTAAGACTCCATTTATCAGTAACACACTAATGCCAATAACAACACACACACACACACACACACACACACACACACACACACACACACACACACACACACACACACACACACACATACACACACACACACACACACACACACACACACACATACACACACACACATATACACACACACATATGCACACACATATGCACACACACACACACACACACACACACACACACACACACACACACACACACACACACACACACACACACACACACACACACACACACACACACACACACACACACACAAACACACAGACCTGTAAAAGTAACAAAAGAAATGGAATGACCGCATGTGTTTGAGTGTAGTTTGAAGCTACTTCAGTGCTAAGTGGATTCTAAATCAACATGCTACTAGGTCTGTGCTCCCTACTGGTCCAAACCATTCATCTGTACCACTCATTCCTCCATTCCCCTCTCCAACCCCCTTATCCTCTCGCTCAATCTTGATCAAGGATGGAGGGAGGGGTGAGAGATTCACCAGGGATAATAAAGATGGAGGGGAGGGAGAGAGAAACACCAGGGATATTAAAGGTGGGGGGACAAGGAGAGAGAAACACCAGGGATAATAAAGATGGAGGGAGGAGAGAGAAACACCAGGGATAATAAAGATGGGGGGACACCAGGGATAATAAAGATGGAGGGAGGGGAGAGAAACACCAGGGATAATAAAGATGGAGGGGGAGAGAGAGGGATAATAAAGATGGAGGGAGGAGAGAAACCAAGGGATAAAATAAAGATGGAGGGAGGGAGGGAGAGAAACACCAGGGATAATAAAGATGGAGGGAGGAGAGAGAAACACCAGGGATAATAAAGATGGAGGGAGGAGAGAGATACATCAGGGATAATAAAGATGGAGGGAGGAGAGAAACACCAGGGTTAATAAACATCAGGGATAATAAAGATGGAGGGAGGAGAGAGAAACACCAGGGATAATAAAGATGGAGGGAGGAGAGAGATACATCAGGGATAATAAAGATGGAGGGAGGAGAGAGAAACACCAGGGATAATAAAGATGGAGGGAGGAGAGAGAAACACCAGGGATAATAAAGATGGAGGGAGGAGAGAGAAACACCAGGGATAATAAAGATGGAGGGAGAGAGAAACACCAGGGATAATAAAGATGGAGGGAGGAGAGAGAAACACCAGGGATAATAAAGATGGAGGGAGGAGAGAGAAACACCAGGGATAATAAAGATGGAGGGAGGAGAGAGAAACACCAGGGATAATAAAGATGGAGGGAGGAGAGAGAAACACCAGGGATAATAAAGATGGAGGGAGGAGAGAGAAACACCAGGGATAATAAAGATGGAGGGAGGAGAGAGAAACACCAGGGATAATAAAGATGGAGGGAGGAGAGAGATACACCAGGGATAATAAAGATGGAGGGAGGAGAGAGAAACAAATCAAATCAAATTTTATTTGTCACATACACATGGTTAGCAGATGTTAATGCAAGTGTAGCGAAATGCTTGTGCTTCTAGTTCCGACAATGCAGTAATAACCAACAAGTAATCTAACTAACAATTCCTAAACTACTGTCTTATACACAGTGTAAGGGGATAAAGAATATGTACATAAGGATATATGAATGAGTGATGGTACAGAGCAGCATAGGCAAGATACAGAAGATGGTATTGAGTACAGTATATACATATGAGATGAGTATGTAAACAAAGTGGCATAGTTAAAGTGGCTAGTGATACATGTATTGCATAAGGATGCAGTCGATGATATAGAGTACAGTATATACGTATGCATATGAGATGAATAATGTAGGGTAAGTAACATTATATAAGGTAGCATTGTTTAAAGTGGCTAGTGATATATTTACATCATTTCCCATCAATTCCCATTATTAAAGTGGCTGGAGTTGAGTCAGTGTCAGTGTGTTGGCAGCAGCCACTCAATGTTAGTGGTGGCTGTTTAACAGTCTGATGGCCTTGAGATAGAAGCTGTTTTTCAGTCTCTCGGTCCCAGCTTTGATGCACCTGTACTGACCTCGCCTTCTGGATGATAGCGGGGTGAACAGGCAGTGGCTCAGGTGGTTGATGTCCTTGATGATCTTTATGGCCTTCCTGTAACATCGGGTGGTGTAGGTGTCCTGGAGGGCAGGTAGTTTGCCCCGGTGATGCGTTGTGCAGACCTCACTATCCTCTGGAGAGCCTTACGGTTGAGGGCGGAGCAGTTGCCGTACCAGGCGGTGATACAGCCCGCCAGGATGCTCTCGATTGTGCATCTGTAGAAGTTTGTGAGTGCTTTGGGTGACAAGCCAAATTTCTTCAGCCTCCTGAGGTTGAAGAGGCGCTGCTGCGCCGTCTTCACGATGCTGTCTGTGTGAGTGGACCAATTCAGTTTGTCTGTGATGTGTATGCCGAGGAACTTAAAACTTACTACCCTATCCACTACTGTTCCATCGATGTGGATAGGGGGGTTGTTCCCTCTGCTGTTTCCTGAAGTCCACAATCATCTCCTTAGTTTTGTTGACGTTGAGTGTGAGGTTATTTTCCTGACACCACACTCCGAGGGCCCTCACCTCCTCCCTGTAGGCCGTCTCGTCGTTGTTGGTAATCAAGCCTACCACTGTTGTGTCGTCCGCAAACTTGATGATTGAGTTGGAGGCGTGCGTGGCCACGCAGTCGTGGTTGAACAGGGAGTACAGGAGAGGGCTCAGAACGCATCCTTGTGGGGCCCCAGTGTTGAGGATCAGCGGGGAGAAGATGTTGTTACCTACCCTCACCACCTGGGGGCGGCCCGTCAGGAAGTCCAGTACCCAGTTGCACAGGGTGGGGTCGAGACCCAGGGTCTCAAGCTTGATGACGAGCTTGGAGGGTACTATGGTGTTGAATGCCGAGCTGTAGTCGATGAACAGCATTCTCACATAGGTATTCCTCTTGTCCAGATGGGTTAGG